>NC_069094.1:5067291-5317291 GCF_947172395.1 Bicyclus anynana
TGGTTATTGAATGAGATGTGTTTTAAACCAAATTAATAAACATCCTAAACACACATAACATCCACATCTACGAAATGTAATAAAATCACATCATCTTAAGGTTTTTTATTACCTTAAAAAAACAAACAGATAAAGATTAATTAGACGGCAGAATTAAGCCGGATTTATATTTGTCTATTTTTTATATTTATATTTGTCGGTACGATACCGATTCTGTTCTGTTCCGTCACAACACGACACGTCAGACAAATGTAAATCCGGATTTATGCATGCTACCATTCGTACGATTCTGACGGCCGTGGCGCAGTGGTATGCGTAATGGATTTACAAGACGGAGGTCCTGGGTTCGATTCCCGGCAGGGCCGAATGAGGTTTTCTAGCACAACGGTTTCGAGCCACCAGCATCCAGCGGCTCTGTGCAACCCGCTTTATGTTTAATTTAATTTATTTATTCCTTGCTGCATTGTTTCAGTGGTGCGTCGACCGCATTTGTGAACCCATGCCAGGCCACGTGGTGGACAATAAAGGGAAGAAAGAAACACCATCTAAGCCAGTGTGGGGAGAGTGGAGTGCTTGGAGCAAATGTAACGCTGACTGCGGTTATGGACTACGTTCGCGGATACGACGCTGCCGGCATAAAGGGTAATCTATACTTATTATAAGATTCCCTCATTCGCACGAGAGTTTTTTTAACGGACGGTAAAAAAGCGTTCGAATACAACAAATGCTTTCCCAAGTATATTTTACGCTAGGTTTAAACGCATCGCTTTTTTAACTCTCGTGTGAATGAGGCTTAATTCTGTACTTCTTACTTCTTACTTAAAGTGTGTAAGTATGTTTGTTCCTCTTTTACGCTGCGGCTACTGAAGCGATTTTGGATTTTGAATTTGGAATGGAAATAGATTTTACTCTGGATTAACACATAGGCTACTTTTCATCCCGGAAAATCCATGGTTCCCGCGGGATTTGAGAAAAACTGAATTCCACGGACGAAGTTGCGGGCGTCCGCTAGTTGAAGATATTTTGCAAATCTTTGTTCGTGGTATACATATAATCGATAATGTAGTAAAAAATATTTTACATTTAATTTTACTCTGTCCGTCTTTTTGTTGATCGGGCATTACGCTGAAACTACTAAATGTATTCAAATGGAACTTGACATTTGTCTAATTATCCCTTAAATTAACCATTTCCTTCCTCAGTTCATCGTCAGATAGTTGCGAAGGCGCCGGGTCGCAGGTAGCCACGTGTTGGTCGGGCCGCGCGTGCGCCACTATCAGGGACATGCGAGCTGATGTATGCTACAGGCAGGCCAGCCATCTCATCCCCTACCTACATCCTGAAGGTATATTTATTCATTCATCGATTCATTCATTCATTCATTCATTCATTCATTAATTCATTCATTCATTCATTCATTACATAATATATAAACATTAAAGGGTAAACCTAATGCGTTTATATAATTCTCGTGTTCTATGTATCTATAATTCTATCTATTAATCCTGCATTACTTGAACATATCTGCTAAACCTTTTATGAAATTCAGCAAGGAGAAAAACAAATCTAAGCCCGGATCCCAGTCTAATAACCCGCTTAGCAATGCCAACGTGCGAACTAGTGGTGACTCGTGGGTCTGCACCAACCTCCATGCTGGAATAGCAAATTTACCTACATGCAACCTTCATGCTGGAATATTATAGTATGACATAATTACTGTTATCATCATCATCGATAACAGTCTATTTTGACGACCCTCTAGAGGACCTGGCCTCCCTCCTCGCTGCAGTAAGACTAAATTATTTTACTGCGTAACAACGGCGGCCGACGGCCTCCGTGGCGCAGTGGTATGCGCGGTGGATTTACAAAACGGAGGTCCTGGGTTCGATCCCCGGCTGGGCAGATTGAGATTTTCTTAATTTGTTCAGGTTTGGCTGGTGGGAGGCTTCGGCCGTGGCTAGTTACCACCCTACCAAAGACGTACCGCCAAGCGATTTAGCGTTCCGGTACGATGCCGTGTAGAAATCGAAAGGGGTGTGGAATTTCATCCTCCTCCTAACAAGTTAGTCCGCTTCCATCTTAGACTGCATCATCACTTACCATCAGGTGAGATTGTAGTCAAGGGCTAACTTGTAAAATATAAAAAAAAAACCACATAGCTTTTCTTTAATTTATCATCAACATCATCAGCCGATGGAGATCCACTGCAGGACATAGGCCTTTTGTAGGGACTTCCAAACATCGCAATCCAGAGCCGCCTGCATCCAGCGATCCAGCGAATCCCTGCGACTCGCTTGATGTCGTAAGTCCACCTGGTGGGGTTGGCAAGCGCAGAACCAGATTTCTCGCGCCAGTGATCTGAATCTATGCTAAATGAATGAATCTAGCTATTGGAAATAGATATACCGCCATTTGTTGAATGGCTTTTTTATTTCTTTAGATTATATAAGAGTAATTTTCTCAACAGAATCGAAACATTGTGAAATATGGTGCGTGGACTACGCTGGCGGGGAGCCTGCCAGCTTCGGACCCCTACCCGACGGAACCTCCTGCAGTTACGAGCGACCCTTCGATCTCTGCTACCAGGTATAGTCTTTTACCCGACTACGAAAAAACCAAAAAGGAAATAAAATAAAAGAGAGGATTTGAACTTTGAACTTTCCCACTGCTCTACGGACTTAGAGTAAAATATTTAGGCTTTGGAACCACAATTGTTATCAAAATAACGGATTTTTCCGAGATGAAAAGTATCGCATGTGTTAATCCAGAGTAAAATTTAACTTCATTTCAGCTAAATCGATTAAGAACTTGCATAGTTAAAGAGTAACAAACACCCAAACTAAAAGAGAGAGATCCAAACAAGAAAGAGTATCAAAATACCCATACAAGCGTTCATGTTTATAATATTAGTAGGTATGTTAGTTGTAAAATTATAAAATAATATTGACTGTAGGCTGTAGTAACCAATCAGTACTACCAATCCCGTAGCCACTGGAGCACCGAGGCAGTCTATATACCTACATTGTTGACTATAAGTCTGGCAAGATCTTTGGTAACACGCCCATGATATGCGGGCGACAGTGGGAAATACTGCGCGGGTGTAAAATCGTGCGTACGGGGAACTGACGTGCATCAGTCATGGGTTTTTCATTCATAGCTACACGCCCCCCGCCCGCGGAACTTTGGGAGTGTTACGAAGTTGCCAAGCACGCTTTTAATTCGATTGATAAATAAAACCAAGGCTTATAATCAAACGAAAAAATATGGTTATCATGAAGCTATTATATTAATGTGAAACTTCCAGAAGATTAACTAAGTTATTTTTTTTTCCTTTTCGGGTTACAGATCCTTTGTTATCATGGAAAGTAATTGAATTGGCTCAGACAAAGGCTATTTAAAAAAAGAACTATTTATTTTAAGAGTCGAAGGGTCCTTTGTGGAGCTCGCGCGGATGGATTCCAACATTATTTCTGGTTGAAGGGTAGAATAAACATTACACGCTTATTATGTAGTTCAACCCCTATGCTACGGCTGACGCGTCGGTCAACACAGTAGAGTCCTTTACATGAAAGAAGTCCCGCAAATAAAACCTGAACTAAAATTTAGCGCCTTACACAAATGACAATAAGACCGCCACTACCAAATGACAATCAGCGCCATTAAGACATTAGCGCCGCGGAGACTTCTTTCATGAAAAGGCCTTTACCTATCGCATTGATGTTATAAAGGACAGTTAATGTAAAGTGGACTTCATAATTATTAGCAGTTAGTTAAATGAACTGCCGCGTTGGTTCCGGATCCTGCTTTGTCAGTACTTAATTGAGCTTAAAAATATTGAGCTCTTCTTTCTTCCAAGAAATTTTCAGTAGCCCGAAGTTGTTAAATTAGAGGTGTTACAACCCCGTGCCTCAAAGATCGCGTTAAGCTGATACCAGTTATTATCATGATAATCTGGCGGTGGTCAAGTTAGCACTACGAGCATGACTCTAGACTCCTCTTCGATCACAGGGGCGTCTTTGCTGCTACACTCACACAAAAATACCCTTTCCGAACGGCCCTCAGCCGAGGTCCGAGTCTCAAAGGAGACCCTTAAGTCGACGATGGAGTCGTTCCCCCCATCTCTTCTTTATCTATACTTGTAATAAATTTGTAGAGAGGTCAATTCTGTACATGAAATATATTTCCAAAATAACTATCAAGGGGTGATTAGTGATCGATACTGATGCCAAAAATGCAACCAGTAAATTGTTTGTCTGTCTGTATGTTCGTTATAGAAACAAAAACTACTCGACGGATTTTTACGAAACTTGGTACAATTATTCTTAATACTTCTGGGCAGGTTGCTTTTCATCACGGTACGATCAATAGAAAAAACACGGTTGTGTTCTGTGCGCTTTATTTGCCTAATATTCTTCATCTGTGGTTTTTGAATTGTGAATTGAACTAATAACACGTATGAATCCCAGGGCACATGTGTGCAAGGCCAGTGCAACGGCACCGACCCGGCGTGCAACTGGTGTCCAGACGGCTACTGTAACAACAACACGCATCTCTACACACGACAACTTGGAAAAGGTAAAATCCACACTTCCAAGTAAGTAAGGCTACATCCTCACGACATTTGGGGTAGGGGTAGGGTAGGGTAGGGGTAGGGTAGGGGTAGGGTAGGGTAGGGGTAGGGTATCGGTATTTTTACCGAGTTTCACGCAGACGTTGTCGGGGGCGTCCACTAGTGGGGCGTTAACTAAAAGATAAACATGAACCTATTAAAAAAGTTACCTTGTAACTTTTTTCTTATTTTCTCTTTTCTCTCACAAACTCATTTCTCTAAAAGATTATTTTTTCTATTAATAAACTTATTAGCATTTATAAGCTTTCTTTCTTGACCTGAGGTGTAGGTAGGACTTAAGTTATTTCCAGCAATAAAATATTTATCAGCAAAAGTATATTTTTAACTTGTAAATTGTTAATCTTTTAAATACAAGCTTATCTATATCTATACTTATAATATAACTGGTCTAATTCTATAAATTTATTCATAATTTGAGATTTTACTTATAGCATTTGTAACAACGTAAAGTTTGTGGTGTTGTAGGGGGTATATAAGTAATCTCTAACTAAAGAACCGATTTTTTAAATTCTTTTACCACTAGAACGCTACGTTGTGAGTGTCATAAGCCATATTTTATACCCGTATTCTTACGGGAACGGGAATGACACTGGTGAAACCGAGGAGCTTCAACTAGTCAATAATAATGCGTAAAACGTTTCCACCAGGTTGGACCCGACTCACCGTCATCCCTCACGAAGCGAACCAACTGTCCGTCCACATCGCGACACCAGTAGCACTGAACATCGCAATACGAGAGCGTCGCCGCGACCGACCCATCCTCGAGCTGATCAAACACTCAAAACGCTTCGAACTGGACCACAGACAGGACAACTATTTGAAATACGACCCAAACGTACCACAGAATCTACAGATCATTGAGGTTGACAGCAACGTGATTGACATAAAAGAAGGGGACCATTTCGGGTGGGAAGGGGAGGCGATAGCGGCCGGCAGTCTGCTCCGGTGGAAGCAAACAGATGCCGATGTGTTTATAACGTCTACGTCTAGACTGCACAGCGATTTGATGATTATGGTGAGTCGGAATTTGTTACAAGCGATCAATTTGCGTTATTAGTTCAGCCGGTTCACTAACTTTGACGTATATTAACTACATAATATAATCATCAAATTCAAAATTCATTTATTTCCTATTAGGCTCAGTTTACAAGCACTTTTGAAACGTCAGTTGACTAGTTGTAAAGATCCTACCACCGGTTCAGAACACAGGTTCTGCTGAGAAAAAACTGGCAAGAAACAGTTGCTCTTTTAAAAAAATCATACAATTTTATAATTTACAATTGATGACCACATTACAATTTCAGTTTTACTTCCTGTGTGAAGGTGGAAGCTGATCCAACGGCCTCCAAGCATCTTTATCATTAAGGAACTCATCCATGCAATGTAGTAACCTCGACTAAGTAAATATATTTTAACACATTGCTTAAAGCTATGCATTGCAGGTCCATCTAATGAAAAACAATCGCAGTTTTCGTATTCCGTAAAGCAAATTGCAAAAATGACAATCTTTGGGCAATGTCATCTATCTACTCTATGGTATCCACGAGGGTTGTCAGTAGACACGGAATAACATTTTTTACTTATAATCTTAATTTTAAGAATTCAAAAACACGTGACTCAAGAACTACTAACAGTGGCTAGTCGGTAAATTTCGTATATGTCAACATACGACACAGTTAGTGAATTGGCTTGCAGGTACTTGCAACTTTTAAAACAGTTTAACGGCCTCCGTGGCACAGTGGTATGCACGGTGGATTTACACGACGGAAATCCTGGATTCGATCCCCGGCTGAGCCGATTAAGGTTTTTTTAAATATGGCCACCACCGCCAGATTTAGCTTTCCGGTACAATATAGTGTAGAAACTGAAAGGGTTGTGGATTTCCAATATTCATCCTCCTCCTGACAAGTTAGCCCGCTGCCATCTTAGATTGCAATAACACTTACCATTAGGTGAGATTGTAGTCAAGGGCTAACTTGTAAAGAATAAAAAAAATGCATCATCGGCACCCTGGCACTGTAAACATTGGTGTTCAAAAGTTGTATGTACAAATTTTACGAAATGTAAAATTGAAAACCTTCTCCATTACTAAATATAGACAATGAATTTTAGCATGCCTGTACTTACGTACTGTAAGTAATAATCGCACTTGATTGCAAGCTTATTGCATTGGTGGGATGACTTCATTTTACTCTATTGTCTATTACATATGTTACAATTATTATCATATATCCATTAATACTGAGATTTTTAAATATAAAAGCTGCTTCGTTTACAATTTTCACTTCGCAATAACGTGTTATTCTCGCAAAGGTGATGATTATAATTTTCAACACCTGAAAGTTAATTTTTTATGAACCCACTCATAAAATATGTAGCGGCACCCTTTTGTATCCAAGTATCCAGGTGTCTACCGCAAAGTTTAACTTTTAAGAGCTATTTTGTATAGATTTTTTTATTCTTAAGTTACATACGGGTGATGTTAGCGACATATTTTTGTTAAAAATTTGATAACCCCGCGATCTTACATTTTATTATAGCCATTTCAATAATGATTTTTTTAGTGAGAAATAATACAATACTTAATAAATAATACAATAAGGAACTTAAGCTGACTTATCCTAATAACTATACAAATCATGTCCACGTGGAATGGTGGCAAGAATACTGGCTGCATTTCTGCGCTGGATAGCTTGGCTGATCGTCTAAGTCAAGTCTAAAAAGGATAAAGTATCAAAATACTTGGACCTTGCTCACGAGATTACCTCCAATGTTGAGTCAACTATTATTGTTCCGATAGTTGTTTCAGTCAATGGTCTTATAGTGAAAAGCTTCGACCAACACCTTATGAAGCTTTCGCTCAAATGTTGGATCAAGAGTCGGATACAGAAGGCAGTGATTCTTGAGACGGCGCGTATTGTGAGGAGGTTCCTCAGTCTGTAGCTCTGACCACCAGTTACTTGGGCAGTCAAATGTCCCGCAGCAGGACAGTTTTTAATAGTGTTTTGTATATTTTGTATGTACTTATAACATTGTTAAAAATTTAAAGGAGAAATAAATAAATGAAAAATAATAATGACCGACGACTTGACGTGCTCTAAGAGGTATGGGTGTAACACCACCAACTTCCCAACTCCGGGCTGAGAATTCGAGAAGAAAAAAAAACTCAGTTAGTATCTTATTGCTAGACATAGGAACCCATGCGAAACTGGTAAGCTTCGTTAATAGTACATACTCGTATGTATGTTCCTATATGATAATGGGTTTTAATTATCTATACTTCTATACTAATATTATAAAGAGGAAAACTTTGTTTGTATGTTTGTTTGTTTGTAAAATGAATAGGCTCAAAAATTACTGGACCGATTTTAAAAATTCTTTCACCATTCGAAAGCTACATTATCCACAAGTAACATAGGCTAAATTTTATTTTGGAAAAAAATAGGGTTCCGTAAGATATTTAGATTTTTCGGACACAAGGTGTAAAAAACCAACCAGAAAAGTAGGGTAGGGGTAGGTAGGAGTAGGGTAGGGGTAGGCTAGGGCTAGGCTAGGGGTAGGATAGGGGTAGTTGAAAGTTTACATCGAGATTCACGCGGACGAAGTCGCGGGCGTCGGCTAGTTATAATATAAGGTACAAAAAATATGAGTTACCTTAATGAAAAAACTCAAATGTCTGACGGTAGGCAATTCTTTTTTGCATGTTCCATACTATTGTCCGAAATATCTGTTAATGTTTTGCAAGCTTAATCTAAAAGCCGGGATTTATGGAAAAAATGTATTCGAAAATGCGGCTCTATTTCGTTTATTGTTTCAGTTTTTACGACACAAAATTGAATTTGATATCTTTTGAACCGATTTTATTTTAAAAAAAATTGTTTACTTTTTTGGAATTCGACATTCGATTTCCGAATTTTCATTTATTGCTTTTACGAATAAGGTAGCAGTTATATTGCTTACTAACGGAGGCGCGCTTCTTTATTCGCATGAAATTTACTCATTCAGCTTAAATGTTGCACCTCTAGATCTGTTCGTCGTTGATCTGTTCAACCGTTCCAGAGCCCGGACAAACAGACAGACGAATTTCATCATGAAATCTCGAAAACAGCTTGACGTAAATACATAAAAAGGCAGGGAGGTAGTTTATAGTTAGTAGAACATCCGTCTGCTAAAAGAGGATTTTGCGGCAGGGCCAGATATAGATCATAGGGCGGACGAAGTCCCGGGCGTACGTTAATAATGTACTAGTTGATCATCAAGTATACACTTAGTTATATCATCATCATCATTAATATCCCATATCACGTTCACTGTAGAGCACGAGTCTCCTCTCAGAATGAGAGGGGTTAGGCTAATAGCCCGCCACGCTGCCTCAATGCGAATTGGCAGTCTTCACTCACTCATCAATGATACGGGGCCCCCCGACTACAGGGGGCCCTTATGTGTGATAGCAAAAAATAGTAAAATGTACTCTACAAGCTCACTAAATCTGGTGCTTCGCGGGGAAAAAATCAAAAAACTGCAGAGCACTTCAGAAATTACAAAATGAATAAAAACGTTTTTTTCTCGGGTTAAGAGTGCACCAATGAACCTTAATAAACGCCTTAAAAGTTAGGAAACATTCTACCTAATTTTTCTACAAAGTTTTTTAAGTTTGCAATTTTGTTACGAATTATTTTATTTTATTTTTATTGTTATAATTCTTATATCCTGTCATTTTGATATTTTAGTATAATTGAATTTACTTTACGACTTTATACTTTTTTTTTTGGGTTTTATACAACTGTGGATTTTTATCCTTAAAAAAGAATTATTATTATTATAATAGGTTAAGTCACTGTCATATTTATTTTATGCGAGCTTTTTTGTTTCTTTTGTGTGAAAACTTTACCCTTCATTTGGGCCCTCCAACTAATTTTATATATAGGGCCCCAGCAAAGTACGCTACGTCCCCGTCACACACGTAGAAAATAATATATATTTCAGGTCATATAGTTATAAATATAATAACTACTTCCTTTTTACTAAAAATAAGTAAACATTTTAGTAGGATCCTGTCACGACGTCAGTGTTAATTAGTCTAACATTTGGCCCAAAATTTAGCCAAATATAATTAATTACCAACTGTGTGGAATAAATTACGATATTTAACGAATTTTCATGCTTAGGGGTAGTAAATTTAAGCAAATTACAAAGTTTAACACGTACATTAAGGACTTCATTCCAGATTCAAAGTACCTAATATATGGTTTACCGTATGGACTATTTAATGACAACTACTTTTAAGCATAGGTATAAACCAGAGGTTCTTCTGTAGACCCCTGGAGTCCACCTGGACTTTGGGAATCGATTGCATAACCATTAACTACCTCCCTGCCAAATTACACCTTTGTACGTCAAGCGGTTTTCGAGAATTCGTGATGAATGAAATTTCGCATTTATATATTATAGAAAGAATATTATGATAGGATTTGAACCCAGGACTTCATAATCTGAATTCTGAGCCCACCACAGCCTAATTAGTATCCAAATGAGCATACTATCATAATTAACAGACCACTCATCTAATTAATTAAGTAGACCATAAAGTTACCCGAATTTTCATTTGATTCAGAAATATTTAAAACAACATTAACAGTCCATTTAGTGATATTAAACCAAATCAAATATTAATTTAATTTCAACCTACACAGACCGACCCGGAGCGGCGAATGTATTCACCCCTAAACACTAAATTCACGCTGATTTCCATGAAACTGTTTTACTGCATTTGCGGGGCGGGCTTTCATATATTTTCCATCTGCGTAAACCTCTGAAAACGTTTCGTTTGCGTAACAAATCCTCTTTCTTACTTAATATATTCAAAGTATGTATTTTTTGAAACCTTCATTCATAATTTCACTAGCCGTCGCCCTGCGGTTTCACCCGCAATTTCAATTTCACAATTTTAGCCTTCCGAACCGGTGGTAGAATGTTTACAAATAGTCAACTGACATATCAAAAGTGCTTGTAAACTGAGCCTACTTGAAATAAATGAATTTTGAATTTTGAATTTTTTAAATTTTGATTGAGTCTGATCGCTCTTACCGTTGAGCTATTGAGGCTTTAATCTTTGTAGATCTATAAAAAAAAATATCCCACCTTTCACTGTTTAGTTTTATCTCAAAGTGATGCTTGAAGCAAAGCGTTTGAATGAATGCTTAACTATTCCGACGGTTCCGACAAATACCGCCACATCTCAACAAAAAGGTCGTCAAAACCATATTCCCTAGGGAAATAAGCGAAACTAGGTCCTAAGAAGTAACAAAACAAAAATATAATATGATGCCGATACAAAGGAGGACCATGTAAGGTGAAACGAAGCGTGGCATTTGACGACGAGGATCCCGGGGTCCGGAGGCGGTTAATTATTCACGGACGCTTTCAACTCAAGTTAATTAGGAACTCACTCTACTGTCCCATGCATCGAATGCTACTTTTATTTTGATTCGTTCAGATATGTGACATTTTTGGGACACAATATGACACATCTATAAATGAATATTTACGAGTTAAATATGGCAAGGGTTTTGTGCCGTACAAATAAAATGCACGCCATTGACGATCAATTATTCTCACGTTTCTGCAGCACCCGCGACTATAACTGATCGTGTATTGGTCACTGCGTGCATGAAGGCTCGACTTATGAAACGTTTGTGCTCCAGAAACCGTGAGAATAATTGACCGTCAATGGCTGATTAAACGCGTCAGCTGAAGTTAATTGGGTAACTTGCTCTACCTTCCCCATACGAATATGTCAAATGCTTCTTTTATTTAGATTTTTTCAGAGCTGTGCCAATATTGGGTATGACCCAATATTGGCACAGCTCTGAAAAAATCTTAAATAAATGAATAAATAACGTCCTTCTATTTTATGAGTAAAATATGGCATGTGCCGTTACAAAAAAAATGCGTCAGCTGAAGCTAATTGGGAACTCGCTCAGCCATCCCCATAATATGTCGAAAGCTTCTTGTAGTTTTGTTCAGAGATGTGACATTTTTGGAACGCAATATAACATAATCTTCTTCCAAAATGTCCTAGGATTTGGTCTGGTCGTAAGCGTAGGCCGTGGCTGGCAGTTACTGGCAAAGACGTACCACCGCGTATTTAGTATCGGTAGTAGTAGCCAGTAGAGTAGGCGCTGTGAGGTAGTGAGTTTCATAAACCGAGTACCGTATTAAAGGTTTTGTTCACTGAAAACATTCTGCATGTTGCCAGGAGGTCTATTGGTCAATTCTTTGATATACTCTACCCCCTTTGATGCCGTTCGTATATATGTACAGTTCAAATGCTTTCTATCAGTTTTATTGTTTATTTTATTAAGAACATCATACTTTTAGACTACAAGCCCATCGACAAAGTTAACCTGTGAAATGAACCAACGTGAATAACGCTGAGAAGGCTGTTACTATATCAGAAAATAATTCTTAATAGTTTAATAATTATGCCGCCAAAAAATTATAGTTAATATTTGTTTAAATAAATAATTATCGAAATAGAGGCATAGTGCTCAGAGTTATTTTCTGATATAGGTAGCAGCCTTCTAAGCTTTTTCACTTGGTTCATTTCACATGTTATTTTTTTCCAAGGGCTTGTAGTCTATTAGATTTCTATTAAATTAGTCACATGTCAAGTGACTAATTAGTTATTATTTAGAAAAAAAAAATATTTTTACATTTTTGTACAGCATAATTAATGTGGAATATAATAACGGAGTTATTTTGTTCGCAGGCAGTCCCAGAACATTCTATACCTTCTCACGAGACGGCCTCCGTCGAAGTGTCTGTTAATTACACCACGCCCGCAGGCCGCACCAGACCTATGGAATACAGGTAACTAAACAAACTGAATGTTAAGAGCCCTCATTCGCACGAGAGTTTTTAAAACGGACGTTAAAAAAGCGTTCAAAAGACATCATCATCATCATATCAGCCGATGAACGTCCACTGCAGGACATAGGCCTTTTGCAGGGACTTCCAAACATCACGATACTGAACCACCTGCATCCAGCGAAGCCCTGCGACTCGCTTGATGTCGTCAGTCCACCTGGTGGGGGATCGACCACTACGCTTACTAGTGCGGGGTCGCCATTCCAGCACTTTGGGACCCCAACGTCCATCGGCTCTTCGAACTATGTGCCCCGCTCATTGCTACTTCAGCTTCGCAACTCGTTGAGCTATGTCGGTGACTTTGGTTCTACTGCGGATCTCGTCATTTCTGATTCGATCACGCAGAGATACTCCTCAAAAGATATAGTATGAAGTTAAATTAAAGTGACAAAAGATTTAACTAAATATAACGCGTAGGTACACAGCAAGCGCCTGAATAATGTAGAGGAAAGCGGCTGGAACATCCACACAAAACATTTGCCTCACACAAAACATTTGCCTAACGAAGTAACACGAAGCTCCTTTGTTATTAAATATGCTTGTAGTTGTAACACACATCATTAAATACAATGTTTTATGTTTTTTTTTCTAATCCTTCTTGCATTGGGTCTCATTTACGCTTTTTAGTAATCACGTCATTTGTCAGCAATAAATAAGAGATGTATAGATATGTTATCGCTGCGTTGCAAAGACTTGCGGTACGGACAGCTTCAGTGTGTTCGTGGCGTTCGAGCCGTCCACATCTCTTGTTGTGTAATTATTTATGCGTTACTTGGGATAGGCGGGGAGAGTAACTTGAGTGAAAGAGGGGAGTGTTTGTTAACAGTCAAAAGTACCTTAAACCCTACACACATCGTTCACAAGTGCGTGACGTCACTCAAGGTCATTCTCTGCCTTTCTAGGGTCTTATTTTGGTTACAGTTTGATTTGTTAATTAAGTTGTCCTGACAAATGTTGTGAATCATAACCTTTGTTCGATATTCGTTTTCTTATTTTTGTAATCACTTTTGAGTCTGCTAAAAGATACTTATCTTTGGTCAAGCTGTGAAATAAGGTTTTCTTTGTTCTAAATAAATTTCAGTAAAACTTCTCAATTCAGAGTTGGAAAGTTGGTGGTGTTACCTACAAAAAAACCAAAGGCTAGATTCAGCACATTAAAGTGCACAAATGTGTGTGCAAGCACAGGTGCACTCTCTATTCCCTCACTCTCATAGTCCGATGGGACGGCAGACCGATACGATGTGAAAGATCGCAGGACAGTTTTACGTGCTCTACGAGGCACGTGGGTTTATCTACACCGCCAACTCTCAACACAAAGCTGCCAATTTGTTTAAGAAAAATCCTAGTGTTGTATTTTTTTTTTGTTTACTTGACTCGAGATTCGAACCACATTATTATATAATGATTTATTTATTTTGCTATCATCCGCGAAAAGCCGACGAACCCATGCGACAACGTCACCCAGGTCCGACAAAATACTCTCTACGTACGTTTCACCCCGACACCGGAGCATCCTCAGGAGATGTTGACTCTACAACGTGTAATTGCAAAGTGAATCCGTAGCTGAACCAGCTGAGCACGAGACCAATGAGGCAGTTAAGGTTAAACCCCAGAAAACATACGCACAAGTAGTTAAACTTCACATACTAAACAATATGCTATATTGTTTCAAAGTGCCTTACAGCATCAGGCCACATCGCAATTTCTTGTATTTGACCTTTTTGTTCACCCCTCCCACGTCTCACCTCGGCCCATCAACATTGTGACGTCAAACGTTTGCGTTGGAATAGTAGTAGGTACATTAGGCTAGGCGCAGTTTTCAGACGTCTCGTGGATTTATAAAACCAAATAACCAAATAAAACTTAATATTAAAGCAGACGTTATTTTGCGATAGTTTATTCATCATTATCAGCCTATTTTAACGGCTCACGGCCCCTTAAAGGTCTCCTTAAAGGTGATGGAACCCCCATGCTACTCGATTGTGGATTGGTGTGCTTAAGCCGGTTTTTAATGATAAGCCTATTAACGACCACTATCAGATGTTAATGTTAATGATAATAATAATGATTGGGACGTAATAATAAAGACCAAAATAGTGAATAGACCAGCTGACCCGATATGAATTACACTCTATATACATAGGTGTTCACATTCACCCCGAAACTGGAGCATCCATGAAAGATGTGGAAAGTAAAATGTAGAAAATAGCAAAATATGTAATTTTTTTTATTTATTAAGACTGATCAAATAAATGGTTAACTAAAATCACTGTCAACGATGACAACCGATCAATTTTGATTTTCTGGCAATAACGTCCAACAATTTAATAATACCACCCAATTTGGGAGCGCTTGAAACCACAAAACTTTCACCAAATTAATTCTAATTTAACTAATCTAACTGTGGTTAGTGACGAAGATTAATTATTATTATTTATTTTTGAATTAAATTTAAAATAAAACAGTGGATATGACTCCTGCCTCCGATTCCGAAGGGCATAGGCAAATTTTCAGTTGTGTGCATTTCAAGAAATTAGAAAGAATAAAATCTATGGGCTATCTATGGACTATTTGCCTAACGCCTCATATTCTGAGAGATGACTCGCTCAGCAGTAATAGGTATGGCATAGCCGAATATGGGTTGTCGATGATGATAATGATGATGATGATGATGATGTTGATGATGATTTTGGAATTTGTAAAAAAGATTTGTTACTGCTTTGAGAATTTCCTTTTTTTCTAAATTCTATCAGTAAACATATACATTATTTAAAGTAGGTACATATTTTCATTTGGTCTTGACATTTTTTTAAAGAATATTGGCCATATCTTTTAAGTATGACCAATAATCCGGTTCCCCTCCAACTAGTCGGGAAAGACTGTATTAGGAGTGGGTACGACAATAGACCAACGGGGCGGGGATTCAACCACCACCCCTCGATAATGAGTCCTACCGCTCGTACCATTGAGCTATTGAGGCTGACATTGGTATTTGGTACCTATTAACAGGGTTTACGTATATTATTTTTGTACCAAAATATTTAGTATTCTTAGTACGTTGGAACGTTGATACTTGTGCGTCCCTTCATTTCCCGACAGCCCGCTGGGAAGAAAATCTTGGTGGACGAAACGCCTACTAACTTAATTCTTGTCATATATTGCGTCATTTAGGCTGCGTTTCCATTATTCTCCTCCAACCTAAACATTTTCAAGTCTATAATCCATTTGGATAATAATCGTACCTAATTGTTGATTGTTTGCATCATCACTTACCATCAGGTGAAATTGTAGTCAAGGCTAACTTGTAAAGAATAAGAATTAAATAAAAACTCGCAAGATTTATGAAAAACTTAATTTCACGTGAATTAGAAGAGTCGCGGGCGTCCGCTAATGTGAAAAAGTGTTTTAGCAGACTCAAAGGTGATTAAAAAAATAAGAAAACCAATGTCGAACAAAGGTTATAATTCACAACATTTGTCAGGAAAACTTAATTATCAAATCAAACTGTAACCAAAATAAGACCCTAGAATGACCTTGAATGAAGTCACGCACTTGTGAACGATGTGTGTAGGGTTAAAGGCGTCTTTGACAGATATGTTTTCCACTCAAGTCACTCTCCCCGCCTATCCCAAGTAACTCATAAAGAATTACACAACAAGAAATGTGGACGGCTCGAACGCCACGAGCACACTGAAGCCGTCCGTACCGCAAGTCGTTGCAACGTGGCGATAACTGAAAAATAAATGTCTACTAAATGTTCAATACTAAATGTTCAATGTGTAGTCTCCCTTAGATAAAACGGTAGGTAATCTTACCCGTAATATTTTCCTGTATTATTATCCGTAAGCCTCATATCACGTAAGAAAAGGCAAATTTATTTCTGTTCAGTCTGAAATTCAAAGGGATTAGTGTCTCCCCTCGTCAAATTGTGTTTACTGAGAAATTTTGATTATTCGTAATATATTACGACATTATTTTATTCCCGAGATCGATTCGCAGACTGACTAACGAGGATTATTTCGATCTAAAATAATATTTATGAACTTACCTATTACATACTTTCATTATAAATGAAAATCTAAGAGAGATTTTTTTCAAGGAATAAACAGAGAGCTCAGCCTGATGTAAAGTGGAAACCAATCGCTTATCAAAACAACATTTCGTAGGTCATGCCAGGACACATTTTGAATGTCCTCTACTGGTCTTCCTGAGGCATACGTTTATTGTTTTTAAAGTTAAATTGTGTTAAAATACTAATAATATTTAAAATAGGTCTGTGATTTCCATACTAGGATTCAGTGTATTTTGCTAATCACTTTACAGGAGCCTCCACAGAACATTGAAAACGTTAAAGCTGACAAATTAGCAAGGTGCCTCGTATGCTTTTATTGCCCTCATTCGCATGAGAGTTTTTTTGTATTTGAACGCTTTTTTAACGTCTTTTAAAAAAACTCTCGTGAGCCCACGTTCACAATTTCGTAGACTCGTGAAAACGAAACGAAGTTGCTGTGAAAACGAACGATGTCACAGCACTGTAACTTCATGGAATGCAAGCTGTTCAGACTATAAATGATACCACTATAACAATGCAACGGTCTTTCGCAGGTGGTCGAGTGAGCGGGGGCCATGCTCGGTGTCCTGCGGCGGTGGGGTCCGCGTCATTCGGCCACGGTGCCCCCGCGACCAACACTGTGGCCCCTCTCGATACGAGCGATGTAATACACACAGGTTTGTACAAGTTTTTAATGACATTCCTTTACATTCTGGACTCAGGAAAGCTAGGTAATAATGTCGGATTTATGCTGACATAACACCACGGTGTTTCTACTTGAAGGCTTGACCACTGGAACGGTTTTGCACGTAATTTTCTGTATAATTCTGTCTCAATCCGACTGCTTCGTTGATCCAATATTCAGCCTGTGTCTTCGTATCACGAGGCTCCGGGGCTTTCTTTCTTATGAGAAATTTTCAGTAAAAAATCTCAGTCAGGAGTCGGGAAGTTGGTGGTGGTGTTACATCTCCGTGCCTCGGAGAGCACGTTGCGAGTAAGTCGACGGTCCCGGTTATTATCATTAACATCCGATAGCATCCATTAATTTAACATTATCATCCTAATCCCAACAACCAAACAATTAGAACACCGTTGTGGGTTTAGGCTCCATTATCATCATCATCATCATCATCATCATCATCATCATCATCATCATCATCATCATCATCATCAATCAGACGATGGTGTCCACTGCTGGATATAGGCCCTTTGTAATGCTCCTTATCCGCTCATGTATGAGGCGGCCTGTGACGCTAACATGCGACAAAGTGAAGAGAAATCGACAATATATCGACAAAGTCCAATGGCGGCGCAGTTGTCCCAGTCGCCTTCGTCCCATCGCAATGAAAGAGATGTGTACAGTGCTCGCCACAGATCTATGTGTTTATGAAGTTAGCAATAAATGACTGCGCAATGAATCAATAATGGTACAAATGACGCGGGCGGGGAGCCGGCTAGACGCGACCGCGCATCTATACTCATTCTGCAGCTGATTTCACAAACATAAAGATCCGTGGCGAGCACTGTATTTTCGGTTATACCGTCATTGGTTAAATTTTGTCTATATCTCTTTACGTTTGTGGTTATCTCGTTGGTGGCATGTTAACGCCAATGTCCCAAATGTGGGCCGTTGGAATAGACTGATAATGATGTTGATGTCTCAAAATAGGATTCTTTTGCCCGTAATTGTTGTAAATTACAGAACAAAGCCTATATCTAAATGTATGTGGTTATAACTTGATAGATACTGTGACGACAGGTATATTAAATATGAAATGTAATAAATAACATGGCTATAAAGCGACGTGCTCGTAACAATTTCATATATTCACCCTAAATTTAAGTCACCCTCAAACCTAAATGTATAAGTTCGTTTAAACAGGGAGATGTTGTTACACCTGGACATATATGTTTCACTACGTTTAACACAATGGGGATGATGACTAGGTTTGAATATATTGATTTTTATGATACATTCGGGTAAATAGGGTCAATGTTAACTAATTTATACATAAAAAGCAAAGATTGTCTGGATATTTGCAAAATAAATGAGATTATAAAATTTCAAAAACTATTAAATTTTTTTTATCGTAATTAGAAGAAAATTTATACAGTTTTAGCTTCCTTACATTAAATGTGACATTTTTTAATATATGAACTATAAAGATAAACGCACAAATAACAAAGATATTAGTAATTTTGTTTGAACGCGCATACAAATCTAACGATCATTACATTGCCTATGACGTCATTTTTTCGAGCCATTTTGTATGGGGCGTTTTTCAGGGATCCGCGGCAGCGCCGCAAATCTGACTCTTTAAATCCCTGTAGCTCCGAAAGTAATGATCGCAGATACCCTGTTCCTTTTACAAAATTGCTTTACTATTAGTATACTCTTAATTTATATACAATTTAAAAAACTGTCATCATCCCTATTACAGGAGTATTGTGATGAACACATACGGGGAGTTTCATCCTGGTATATTTTTGATGGTTGTCCGTGTAATTTGCCTTTTTATGTAAAGTTTGTATTTTTAATAAATAAATAGGTAATTATATATAAAATAACAGCATTGGCGTGTACTAATATATAAAATTAGTACACGCCAATGCTGTTATGCTAGCCACTCACCATCCGAAAAATCCACGTGCCTGCAGCGCCAACGGCAGGACATCCGATTAAACTGATCGTGTGTTGGTCGCCATCTGTATGATAAATAAATAAAATAAATATACTTAAACAATACACATCACTATCAAGCCCCAAAGTAAGCATACAGAGTAGCTTGTGTTATGGGTGCTAAAATAGTTGATATTATAATATTAATATACATTTATATACTACATATAAATACTTATATAATGAATAAATACACACAGACACTGCAAAACACCCATGCTCATCACACAAGTATTTTCCAGTTGTAGGAATCGAACCCACGGCCGTGGATGCAGAAAGCAGGGTCACTGCCCACTGCGCCACGCGGCTGTCAAAATCAAAATCAAAAAAAAAAATGATATCATGCACATCGTCACCAACACACAATCAGTTTTATCAAATGTCCTTCCGTTAGCGCTGTAGTCACGTGGACATATTGATGTTGAGTGGCTAGCTTTAGAGCACACGTGACCCAAATAGATAGAGGATATTAAAAAGTGCGTATTGTTTCACAGTTGCAATTTCGCGTGGGCAACAGGCGAGTGGGAGGAGTGCAGTGCGACGTGCGGGGAGAGGGGGGTGCAGGAGCGGCAGCTCTTCTGTGTGCCAGCTAACATGAGGTGTGAGGTGTTATATTACACTTCGCTTTGTTCACTTGTAAACTAGCTGACGCCGCGCGGTTTCACCCGCGTGGTTCTCGTTCCCGTAGGAGTACGGGAATAATATATAGCCTATAGCCTTCCTTGATAATTGGGCTATCTAACACTAAAAGAATTTTTTTAATCCGACCAGTAGTTCCTGAGATTGTGAATTCAAACAGTGAAAGAATTTTTCAAATCGGTTCAGTTTTGGAGCCTATTCAATACAAACAAACAATAAAATTTTTCTTCATTATAATATTAGTATAGATTTATTTAAAAGTTTTATTGTACACAAATAAATGCTTATAACTAAAAACTAAGATATTAAAACTAAAAATTTCAACTGAAGGATATCTAGAGGAGATCGCCTTTTAGTGATTAGACCTTTGCACATTTTACTTTTGGGTTTTCTTGCGTCACTTTATTTATATCTGTGCATTAAAGTTTTCATCTCTAAATATAAGCAAAAGGCGACCTTATCACTTAAGGCGATCTCTTCCACTATACTTCTTTAACGGTCTTAGTTTCTAACTTTAATCGTTGTATACTACTTCCTTACCTTATTTTATTACCGAGCTATTTTTACCCGACTACAAAAAGGGCGTATGTTTTTCGCGCGTATCTTGTATGTATGTATGGATGTAATATTCTTTATTACCTCATATCTTCCAAACCTCTGAACGGATTTACGTAAATAAGATATTGTTATATTTATCTTAATAACCCAAGTGTTTTATATAGAGGAAGTTGAACCAAAAACCAATACGACTGTGAGATGCTACAAACTCGAGGTGATTTTTTTTTTGTTTATTATTGCAATATGGGTATCAAATTCAAGGGTTCATCATGAGTATTTCAAAATGGTATATACCTTATTAAACAAAACTACAATTAGGAAAACGTTATTCAATTACCATGACTATGTGAACAGACGAAGTATGCATCAGACATTTTAAAAACTTTCATTCGCATACAAATGTGAAAGGTACATGGTACTTTAGAATCTGCATACATAAACGAATCAAAGTCTCTGCGTGCTTAGGGTGCAAACACACTTTATTCATGTTAGTACAAAATCAAAGTGAAGCTTCGTGTCATAGTGTTACTTCGCGACTCCAATGTGAATGGAACATTACGATCTATTAATAAGGTTGATTCGCCTAAGATCGGATGTGACACGCGGATCGGATTTGATACAATGACTTTATGATATTATGTTATTGTCAACTAAAGACCGGATATATTCCTATTGTGCACTTTACTGCTGTAGAGGTCCAGGACCTCTGTAGCAGAGGTGGACTTAAGGAGTAGCCCGAACTTTTTTTTTTTGAAAAGAAGTCGTAACTTTGAAGCGTGTCTCACACAATCTATTTCATCTACCAAAATAAATAAAAGGTGGATCAGATTATTGCTTTCATTGCCAATAACTTCCACTATCAGTTCAGAGGAAATTTGTTATTACAAATATTTAAAAAAAATATTTCGCAACGCGGTAAACGAAAAATAGTCCGAACTTAGGCGACTCTACCTTATGCACTGGTTCTATTAAGCACACAAAACTCAAACACAAAAATCATTTATTTCGATTAGGCTTAGTTTATAAGCACTTTTGAAACGTTAAGTTATGTTTATGTCATTTAGTGGTGAAATTAAAGTTACAAGGGTTTCAAATGCCCTTGAGAAGAGCCTAAAACAAACTAATATTCATTTGTACTCTATAAAATTCAGCATTTTCTGAGTTTAGCGCTTTCAAACATACAAACTAAATCAAATTTCGAGGACAATCAACGCTACAAAGAACCATTGTTTTATCCATTATCAAGTTTTAATAACATATAAAAGCTATTCGTTCCCATTCACACAGACCAAATATGAATTAATATTAAACGCAAAGTTGAGCCTCGGTATATCTACTAGCAGGTATTCATGTGATTGAAAATTATTTTGTTTTTAATTTGCTTAAATTAATATACACTTGCTATTTTAAATAGCTGCATTTGCACACACAATCGCTTGTATAGCCGATGTCCTAAATTTTCTTTTTGCTGAGGTAAATAAATTTGGCAAATAAAATAAACTTCTGGCACAAAAAGTTCTACTTAAAAAAGTGTGTATCAGCTCCGACGCACGAATGGAAACTCTTTCTTTCTTTTTATGTTTGTTACCATAATAACTTCGTCATTTACTAACCGATTTTGAAAATTCTTGTTTTGTTTGAAAGAGTATAGTTTGAGATTGGTACCATTTTATTTTCATGAAAATTTAGTAATTTTGAATTAAAATAGAAATAACTTCGAAGTCAGCCTTTGAAGTCGGTTCCATTTTTTATGTTAAAAATATTTATTATTATATTACCAAAATTTCAGTTTCTGTTCAGTTTGTCGAAATACTGTTTAAATAGATGTAAGTATCACAAAAGTCTAGTCTAACCCCTTTACCGAAGAGTTAATAAGGTTCGTATTTTTCTACAACTGCACGCGTGGTTTACACCTAATCCTAGCTTATACTAGATCTATATATAAATATGTGTGTGAGTACACACATAGAGAACATGATTTCCAATAACATGCCAAAGATCTCTCATGTCCTTGTAGTCTGTATGTAAAACGGAGTCTGAAGGAAAACGTGCTTTTGTTATTTTATTCCGAGAATTTCTAGTCTAGTTCGACTAGACTAGAAATTCCTATTCTTATTTAACCTCTATCTTATGAAATAAGATAAAGTTTTATAATCAAAATCTTTTTCAAGGAAAATCTCCCTGAATAATACCTATACCTTTAGGCTACAAATTTTCCCGGAAAACCTTGTTTTGTCATATAAATTTATTTCATACTAAACATACATTGAATAACGAAGAAGAATGGGATTGGAGGAAGGTGAAATTTTATTTGCATACTGCAATCTGCGATGTTTCGCTTGCATTCTAATGCACGCCATTGACGATCAATTATTCTCACGTTTCTGCAGCACCCACTACTATAACTGATCGTGTATTGGTCACTGCGTGTATGACGGCTCGACTTATGAAACGGTGCCGTTTGCGCTGCAGAAACGTGAGAATAATTGACCGTTAGTAGCTGATTTAACTGGGCAGCGGCCAACTGTCAACCTCTAACTAGATTTATTGAACTTAGCCCTTGACTACAATCTCACCTGATGGTAAGTGATGATGCAATCTAAGATGGAGGCGGGCTAACTTGTTAGATGAGGATGAAAATCCACACCCCTTTCGGTTTCTACACGACATCGTACCGGAACGCTAAATCGCTTGGCGGAACGTTTTAGCCAGTAGTGGTAACTAGCCACGGCCGAAGCCTCCTACCAGCCAGACTTAGACCAATTAAGATAACCACCTAAACAAATCAGCCCTGCCGGGGATCAAACCCAGGACCTCCGAATTGTAAATCCGCCGCACCGCGCCACGGAGGCCGTCAAAATATATACTCAGAGGCACAATTATCCGCCCACTTTAATATACTCGCGTCATATTAAAGTGGGCGGATAATTGTGCCTCTGAGTATATATTGAGTTTGCAGCCAAGCTTTTCAAAAAAATTATCCCTTTTAGTCGTATCTCTCATATAGCACTCGTTGCATTTTTGAAATTAAAAAAAAAACAAAACAGGTACTAAAATGACGCAACATTCGCTATTCATTTTTGCAAACTCAATATTCTATGCGAGGAAACGAGATTTTGTCAAACAATTTAGACCACAAAAATAGTTTTTAGCGAACTACGGAATTTACTTAGCTATACAAATACACATTGTGAAAATAGTTACTCAAATCAAATCTATTGTATTAAAGCAGGCTTTACATCGCGGAAGTTCATTATGAATAGTGAATAATCGACTTAAATTTGCGCGGAATCCGCAAAAAACCGCCGAAGTCACTGCAACTGGTCTTTGCCATCTTTGACAACATTTTGACGGCCTCCGTGACGTAGTGGTATGCGTCGTGGATTTATCGGATGGAGGTCCTGGGTTCTATCCACGGTTGGGCCGATTAAGGTTTTCTTATTTGGTCATGCCTGGTGGGAGATTTCGGCCGTGGCTAGTTACCACCTTACCGGTAAAAAAGTACCGCCAAGCGATTTAACGTTCCGGTGCGAGGTCATGTAGAAACCGAAAGGGTGTGAATTTTCATCCTCGTCTTAACGAGTTAGCTTTCATCTTAGATTGCATCATCACTTACCATCAGGTGAGATTATAGTCTATCTTGTAATGAATAAAAAAAAAATTCTTATTGATACCTGTCAAGTAATAATACTATTTGTTGCTTTTGTCTTGCAGTTTAACAACGAGAAAGGAAATGATAAGGAGAAGCGTGTCTTCAGCGCTCTGCCCTCCCACTGAACCACAGAAGAAACAACCCTGCAACCGGATAGCCTGCCCAGTCTACTGGCAAGAGATGCCTTGGACACAGGTACCTATACGTACAAAAAAAACTTTAATTTTTTTTATGGTAAAAAGGTACGCTTGACTACAATCATGACTGAGAGTAAGCATGAGGTAAGTAATGGTGAATAGGACGCGCTTGCCTAAAATGTGCCTTTTAATTCTTGTCTTGAAGGTGTTTATACTGTGGTCGACAGAAAACACAGGCGACGGAAGGGCGTTTCACACACCACTAAATACCGTATTATCATTAAGGATATATCAAGTTTTCAACCGTGGGTGAAAATCTTACAAAAATCTGTCCTAAATTGTAGAACTTCTATTTTAGACTGTGTCTACGGATCATCAGGTCATATAGGCTAGATATAGAAATACCTATTGAGTTTCCTCTTTTTCCAAGAGTTTCTCAGTAGCAGTCCGGTGTTGCTAAAGCACTACGAGTAGCTGTCGATCCTGCCCATTATGTCATTATCATTAATATCTGACAGTGATCGATAAAGAATTAAAAAAAATATTTGTTATAAGAATTTATACTAATATTTGTTGCTAGTGTTCAACAACCTGCGGTCGTGGGGTGTCTCACCGGCCTCTAGTTTGCCCGGCATCTAATGAGGCGCTATGCGGCACCAAACCTCGCGAGCGCCGTCGACGCTGCCGTCTCCGCCGCTGCAAGCCAGCCGATTGTCCAGCCAAGGACGCCACGCAGTACTGCGAATTCTTCACCAGAGAACAGCTCCAGAGGAACTGCGTCGTCCCACCGTTCAAGAACTATTGTTGCAACGCTTGCAAATATGTCGGACGTATAGATGGTGTGTCATAAACAGATTTGTAGATAACTGGATTTGGGTTAATCAGTTATTTATGCCCCTTTAAGGGAATTGTGCTGGACATGAGATGTTTACACTGGGTTATACTCAATGCATATGAGGTACAGCTTATTAGTTTGTTAGATGACCTACAATATTGTGTATGACTTTGTGACAAATGTATTATTATTAGGGAATTTATTTATACGTAGATATAATTGACCCTGTAACAAATAAAGTACTTATCCCTTAAGTAAAATTTAAATGATCGTCTCATCTGTTTCTGGGTTTTAAGGTACCAAGTCGAGCAAAAAAGAGGTTATTATATCTATTATGAAATACAATTAAACAATGTGTACCTAACTTATACCAACATTATTTTACTATGGACGCGTTAGCTATCTAGGAATCGGTTTTCATAAACGGTACTACAACTACTACATCTACCTACAACAACTACTACAATTCAGCGTCTCAACCCTACAATACATAAAAGCACAGTTACTTTGGACCTAGAATTCTCGTATTCGCGACGATGTAGTGCGCTATGGAGCTTCGCTGTTGAAAAACAGAAACAAGTACAGATTATACAGTATTTACTTTTGTAAAAAAATAAGAAATAGTATAATGTTTTGTACCCAGTATTCTGGTATAGTTGTCTATATCAAATATTTATGTAAGTAGATAAACTTAGAAGTTAAGATATTCACATCAGTCGAAAAGAAGTGCCATAATGTAATTGTACTTCATCTCTTAAAATAAATGTTTTAGACAAATAAAATATGTCTATCACTTATTTATGTCATGTTTTCACAGAGTTTTCACATTATCATTAACATACATTCGTACCATACTAATATTATAGAGGTACCTACAGTTTGGGGTATTGTAGAGGGTAATCTCTGTATCTACTGAACCGATTTTTAAAATTCTTTTACCACTAGAAAGTCACGAAATTATTGAATGTCATAGGCTATATTATGGCTACATGATAACGGAAACTACGGGGGTGAAACCGCGAAGATCTAGTAAATAATACAAGTTGTATACTTTTATTTTTTTCTAGATTACTCCTATAGAATCTTAGACAAAATATAATATTGACCATCTCATATATCAGGGAAAATAAACTTATTACATAATTTACATACTGATCCAGCTTTACAAATGCTCATTTCGTTGACATTGGTTGTCAGCTGTCTTTCAAAATGCGATCTGTCAGTATTTTGACAAAGCAGAAAATGTTCGTTTTTCCCATAAAATAAAATAAAAAATAGAAAAGCCTTTATTCTAGTATCCATTTACAATTTTAACTTACAATCTAACATTAATAAAAAAGAAATAATACACTAGATACAAGTCGCCTGTGCGGCGTAAGCCTCCCCCAAATCTTTCCATATTTTCCTGTTTCGGGCTGTACGCATCCAGGCCGTGCCACTCGTTTGTGAGAAGACGTCTCTCCATCTCCTTTTCTGACGACCTCTTTTTCTTTTTTCGCCCCTTGGTACCCATTCCGTCACCCTTTTGGTCCATCTATCGTTCTGCAGTCTACAAATACGCCCAGCCCATTTCCACTTTAAGGATCGGATCCTTTTTATTATATCCGTCAGTTGTGTTCTTTTCCTTATGGTTTGGTTTCTTACTCGGTCCTTTATTTTTACGCCCAGTATGCTTCTTTCCATTTTCCTCTGGCAGATAGAAAGTTTATCCTCCTCTTCTTTTCTTAGTGACCATGTTTGGCATCCGTACGTTAGGCATGGTAATATTGCAACTTCGAACAGTTTCCTTTTATATACTTATGTCTATGTCTTTATTTTTCATTATCTCTTTGAAGCTCCAATATTTTTTCCAAGCAATAGCAATTCTTCGCTGTATTTCTTTTGCTGTGCAATTTTCGAAAGAGACTAATTGACCCAGATATACATAATCTTCTACATATTCGATGATTTCCCCCTGAACCGTAATTTCTCTCTCTACTGCATTTGTAATTATTTTGGTTTTGGAGGTGTTTAAGGACAGGCCAGCTTTCTTACTTTCTTTTGTTAGTTCTTGTAGCATAGTTTCCAAGTCTGCGGCGCTTTCTGCAAAGACAACGATATCGTCCGCGAAACGTAAGTGACTGAGATGTTCACCGTCTATTCGTATGCCTTTATCCTCCCACTCCAGGTTCTGGAATACAGTTTCGAGGACTGTTGTAAAGATTTTAGGGGAGAGGGGGTCCCCTTGCCTTAAGCCTCTACTTATTTCAAAACTATCACCTTCCTTTTCTAATCTTACTCTTGCTTGACACTTGGAGTATATACTTTTGATTAGATTGACATATCTTGTATGAATACCCTGTTCTAATAAAGAAGACCATATTATATTGTGGTGTATGGAATCGAACGCTTTTGTGTAATCTATGAAACACATGTAGAGCTCCATGCCATATTCGTTCGTCTTTTCTATTAATTGTGTCACTACTTGAATGTGATCTATTGTAGAGAAGTGTTTTCTAAACCCAGCCTGCTCACGTGGTTGGCATTCGTCAAGTGTTTTCGATATTCGGTTCAATAACACTTTGGCAAAGATCTTGTATATATTTGACATTAGACTTATGGGTCGATAATTACTCAACTCTGCTCGGTCACCTTTCTTGTGAAGGAGTATAATAATAGATTCGGACCATTGTTCCGGTGTCATTTCTGTGTCAAGTATTCGATTGAAAAGGATATGTAGTGGTCTAAGAAGTATATCTAAAAATAGTTTTAGTATTTCGTTTGAAATGTTGTCCTTTCCTGGAGTTTTACCATTTTTTTGGGTTTCAATAGCATATTTAATTTCCGAGTACGTTATCTGTGGTAATTTATCATTGTCTTTATCGATAATCTCTGGTCGTGTGTATAAGTTTGTCTGGTTAGCTGTATATAGACTCTTATAGAATTTTGTAGCTTCATTTATTATATCTGGTCTTTTTGACAGTATATTTTTAGTCTTATCCTTTAGGTTAGCAGCCCACTGAAAGCTATCGCTCAGTTCTTTGTATGCTTTACGTACCCTGTTCTTGATATAAAATTCTCAAATATTTGTCGCCTTTGCCTTTTCTTTTCTCGTGATATGTTCCTGTTTATCTGTTTACTTACTTTGGTTATTTTGATACGAACATCCTTAGATCTCTTTTGTTTGTATAGTAACTTCCGCTCTAGTAAAAGATCCTTGGTTTCCTGAGTTGCATAAATTCTTTTCCCTTTTGCTTTTTTAGGTAGTTGACTTATTAACAGTTTCATCTCATCCAATACACCATCATATTGTTCTTGTATATTCTCCGCTGGTTTTAAAGACTCTACAAATTTATTTTGCCAGTATTTTTCACAATCAATGGGTAGTTTTTGGAATATATGACTATTTATTGAGGGTTGGACGAACCTCCTGCTTTTCTTTGGTTTTATGCCAATTTTGCACCTTATCATACGATGATCAGTAAAAAAGTTCAAGTTATTTATTATATCGAAGTTTTGTATTTGGGATGATTGATTTGTTAGAATATAATCAATCTCATTTCGGTATTTACCATCTGGAGATTGCCAAGTCCACTTATTATGTGGTTTTCGTTTGTATGCACTATTCAATATTTTTAAATTACGTTCTAATGCGAACTCTACTAGTCTTTGTCCTCGAATACTTCTTTTTCCATGTGAATATTTACCAAATACTTTATCTTCACCTTGTTGGATTTTGCCAATTTGCGCATTAAAATCACCTAATATTATCAGATTTTTACAGTTTAATCGATCTAAAACAGACTCTACCGACGTATAAAAGCATAGTATTTCCTCTTCTTCACAGCGTTCAGTGGGGGCATACACTTGGACTATTGACCAAATCCGGTTATCAAATGTCTGTATCTCCATAGCTGCGACTCTATCCGATAGAGTTATAAAACTTAAGATGTTATTTTTAAGTGCTTTTTTGATCAAAAAACCGACGCCATTTCTTCCTTTGCTAGCTGAGGTGCGATAAAGGATATAATCCGAGTATTCTTCTATGGCCTCTTTATCACGTCTTATCTCACTTAAGCCTATTATATCCCAGTTTAAATTTTCAATTGCTAACTCTAGTTCTGTGATTCTACTTTCTTCAAGCAAGGTACGCACGTTAATTGCCGCGATATAGAGAGAAGATTGTTCAACATTCGAAGATTTTATGTTTTGAGCTCGGTTTAGATATGATGTAGAGTTATTCGGGGGGTGGTGGTCATACTTCTCCACGATGACCGGTCGTATTGGAGAAGGTGTTTGGGTTTGTTTTATATTGCTTTCATTGTTACTAATTATTTTATATGGGGGGGCCTCTGGGTGTCATGCTTCAGTATTTTGTTTAACATATGTATGCATGGTATTCTTCTGTACTCGGTGTTTCTTAGCGGTATGATTGTTTTTCCAGCTACTTTGAGCGGTAGTACTATCGTTTTGGTTTTGACGCTCTATAGAGGTTGAGGAAAGAGTAGGCGAGAGTGATAGCTGTCTCTTTTTCTGATTGCTGTCCCCCACCTTATTTTTTACGATGAGTTTGTCATATCTGATATATGCGATATTACCAATCTCTCGTTCTTTCTTCAGTTGTTCTTTTAATATCTTCCTTTTTTGCAAAATTTGTGCTGGAAATTCGTGAGCTATATATAATCCTGAGTTATCCAAGCGTTTTTTATTTTTTAGTATGTTAATCTTTGTTCCTAAAGTCGTTAATGTTACCGAAACTGGTCGAGGTTTATTTTCTTTTTTACCGAGTCTCTTTACAGATTGAATTTCTGTCATCTGTACAGGTACATTCATATTTTGAACGATGATATGTAATATTTTCTCTTGTAAATCTAAATAAGACTTATCATTTTCAGGAACGCCAAAGAAAACAAGATTCCGCTCTACATTTGATTTTTCCAAGTAGTATAGTCTCTTTTCTTGGTTTTCCAACCGTAATCTTATATCTTGTAAGTCCTTATTTAAGCTATCAAATTTTTGGTTCATGTGCGTGTTAACTTTAGATGTTATTTTTTCTTCCATTTGAGAAAGTTGTAGTTCCATTAAAGAAAATTTTGAGTCAATATCTTTTTTCATTTGAGTAATTAATATTTTTATTTCATCCATTCTGTAATTACTTCAACAATAATGATTTAAAGTAAAAGATATTTGATGTCAGTAGTGGTCACATATACTGCCCTCTTGTGTGTTTTTTGTGCAATTCTAATGATTCAGGGACTACCTGACACTTGCAATTCCCATAGTTTTTCCCATAGTACATTATAATTCTATGGAATTATTCATAGATTTAAGAGTCGGGGATTATTCGCAATTGAAATCGGTATTCGAATATTATTATGATGTTAATGTTTTTGACATTATTTTTATATAAATTGCAATATTTACTGGTTATACCATTTCTATAAGTACTCTGTACAAACTCGTAAATCTATGGGTTTTATACGCATATGAATATCAACAAACGAGTATGTATCCATTTCTACTAATATTATAAAGTATGTACGAATGTTTGTTTGGATGTGTGTTAGGATGTTTAACGCCGCAACTACTGAACCGATTTGGTTGAAATTTGGAATGGAAATAGATTTTATTCTAGATTAACACACAGGCTACTTTTTATACCGGAAAATCCATGGTTCCTGAGGGATTTGTGAAAAACTAAATTTCAAGCGGACGAAGTCGCGGGCGTCCGGTAGTACTTTCATAAAAGGTAGGTTATCACCTATATAATATATCAATAACTAAATTCCTAGATGACATTGATCGGAAAATCTTTTCAAGTGTTTGACTAACGAACCTGAAAGCATAATTAACCGCTCCAGTTATAAATTGATCGCTTTGTTTACCCACATGGAACTTCTCTCGCATTTGGCTCTTTATTTGCTGAATAATAATAGTTCCGAGAATCGCAACTAAATACTGCAAAATGAGAGAAGTTTCAAAGCGTATCTTTGTTTATATACTGCCGCATTTATGCATACGTGTTGGTAATTGAAATAGGACAAGCTAAAGCAAGCATGATTATTATATCAATATTGACATTATCTTCAGACGAGCACTAACCAGGTCAACAAATCAAGGCTGCTACTAATATCAGAGCCGTGATAGCCCAGTGGATATGACCTCTGCCTCCGATTCCGGAGGGTGTGGGTTCGAATCCGGTCCGGGGCATGCACCTCCAACTTTTCAGTTGTGTGCATTTTAAGAAATTAAATATCACGTGTCTCAATCGGTGAAGGAAAACATCGTGAGGAAACCTGCATACCAGAGAATTATCTTAACTCTCTGCGTGTGTGAAGTCTGCCAATCCGCATTGGGCCAGCGTGGTGGACTACTGGCCTAACCCCTCTCATTCTGAGAGGAGACTCGAGCTCAGCAGTGAGCCGAATATGGGTTGATGACGACTAATATCAGTTCTTATCAGAAGTGGTTTAAAAAACAAAAAAAACTAATGTCGAAGAAAGGTTATGATTCACAACATTTGTCAGGACAACTTAATTAACAAATCAAACTCTAACCAAAATGAGACCCTAGAATGGCAGAGAATGACCTCGAGTTGAGTCACGCACTTGTGAACTATGTGTGTAGGGTTCAGGGTGCTCTTGACAGATATCTAACACTCCCCCTTTTCCACTTAAGTCACTCTCCCTGCCTATCCCAAGTAACCCATAAAGAACAACACAACAAGAAATGTGGACGGCTCGAGCGCCTTATATCGCAAGTCGTTCCTGCCAACTGATCGTTACCCCTATCTAAATCCCTACTCCTTTCGAAACAAGTCGCGCCACCTAGCGTCGGCACGAGCCAACACAAGATCGAGCGACTAAGAGTACTATTTCCAACACAATGACCTCAAACAATAAGTTAGTTAGAACACATTAAATAAGCACTAAAGGAGATGGTCCAAAATTGAATGGAGCTCAGGATCAGTCTTTGTACCCCGGCGGCAATAAAAGAAAATATTTTTTTAAATATTTTTGATTATACAAATGTGCGAATTTACTTTAATTTTATCGAAATAATATTCATTCTCTCCCAAGAAATGCAACACTAGTATGGGTAATAATGGCGGATTGATGAAGTTTTGAATGCAGTAGTCGATTTGACGTTTGCTGTAAATTGTCATATTGCGTTGCTTTATGGGCGCCATCTTGCGCCATAACTCAAAAACTTGGGTTCTAAATTTATTTATTTCTTTTTATTTAGTTATATTTAATCACTTTTTTAGATTTCAATAAAATCCTTGTATTTTTGAAATTTCAATTATACGGGGTAGAGTGGAGCTGAAATGGACCATCTCCTTTTCAGTACTCGATGAATACCCGAGGTATGTTTCATTGAACGCAAGATCTATCACTTGAATACCACAGTATTGTAAACACGCTAAAGATAAACACATCTAGAACAACGAAGCAGTTAAAACTATCCATATACCTAATATGTCGTTCGTGCATATCGCTCTAACTAAATACCGGACTGCAACTTAAGTCTGTTCAAGATGGATTAGTCCAACTAAATTAGTCTCGGAATTCTGGGGAGATTGCTTCGCTCCACATACTCGTACAAGGTAGGAGTATGTTGCTTAAGGATTTCAGTTCTCTTTACTGACCAATTCTCGGTTTGATTTCCAGATTATTCCAGAATTGGTCTGTCTGGTCCGAGAATGTTTTGTTAACGTGGTCGTTTTCAGAAAATGGAATCCATAACACATTTAATAGTTTAAAAAATGTTTTTTTATATACGTAGTATATCTATTGCCGGTTAAATAACAGAGCCGGTTAGGTTAGGTCAGCAGTTCTGTCCGTAATTTTTATCAATGACTCTACATTTTCTGCGATATATTTAATAGAAGTAGTCGTTACTCTTAGAAATTCTATTATGATCCTTATTTTATTTTATTTAGTTAAATAAATCTAACTAAGATAAAAAGAGAATAATGCAGTGCAAGAGGCGACCTTATCACTAAGAGAGATCTCTTCCAGGCTACCTAACTCGTGTGAGACAGGTAGTCGCAGTAACATAAATATAGTATTTACACTGTAGCAACAAACCAATATAATAAATAACGTTCATAAAATACATCCTATAATACAATAGATAAAATCCGTTCAATGCAATCCGTACGATGCGGATCAGTGGACGCACTTGTATGACTTTCTATACAAAGAATAATAAAATCCGTTTGATGCCATGCGTCCGATGCATATGAATCGGATCACTGAACGCACTTGTATGACTTTCTATACAAAGACTACTAAAATCCGCTTGATGCGATGCGTCCGATGCGGATCTGTGGACGCCTGCCGTAAGACGTTGGTCCCGGATATTCTCAGGAACATCTGATAATGGTCGTTAAATATTCAAATCAATATCAAGGCTCGCCAACCCGCGTGGTGGGTCTAAGTTCCTAGTTGAACCCCAAAGATTAGTATTCAAGTGTTACTATAGAGATATTATATAGAGATAAACGAACGATTACACCAAAATTTAATAATTTAGTAGTCAAGACAATTTCCATAGATTTGAATAAGATCAAGTTCGCCTAAAGCGAATTTAGTCGACGAAACTTTGGAATCTAATGCCTCAAATGTACCGCTTCAACACAAACCCTTGTTAGGTTATTAGGTTAGCAGTAACTCGGTTTATCATACTAGCTCTCGTCCACGCCTTCGCTCTTGTAATGTTATGTTTTACTCTATTTTAATTTTAGACCGGGCGCTAGAGGTAAGTAAGTATGCACAATATGAGTACTGAATTTCGCCAATTATGTGAAGAAAAGGTCAAAGAATAATAAAGTAAATCTTGCCGATCAATTTTTTGGTCCATTTTTTTACCCCCTAAAAAGAGGATTTTTCGTACAGGAAATATATTGAGTACATGATTTAGTAATTTTAATAATTATTTCCGTAATAGATTTTCAATGGTAAAAGTGAAGGGTTCTTGGACTATTTGATATAATATTGATTTTACTTGATATACTCGTAGACCCCAATTTACCAAAAAGGTAGGTGAATTTATATTAAAGTAACTTTAAGATTACTTGATCGTCAGTGGCTGACATTACATTATATTATATTTATGTGTATATAGTTTTTTCTCTTTCTGAACACACAACTCAACTTTCCTTGTTTACTATGCGACTAAATAAAATTAAAACAATTAGCCACCTTCATGCGCCTCAGTTTCGACTCGGTAATGATATCTAATAGTATAAAAATCTTTGAATAATCATAGTCCTAGTTCTCTTTAAACCTTATCAATATTTTATAATATTGATAAGGTTTGAAGAGATTCGTTATTAGAGAAATTAACAAACTGAAACCTGATTACGATTTTAGTGGGCTTTTGGTTATAAACAAGCATCATCACGAAATCCCGAAAATGGTCTCTTGTCAATATCCACCACGCCGGCTCAATAATTAGATTCGGGTTTAACAGATAACTGGATTTGCATTCGTTTCAACCGTTTCTCACTCCGGCGCCATTACGTATTCATATATTTATATTTGCGATCGTGAAACAATGTCCCAATACTGATGGTATTGAAACAATTTGGATTGGCTGTATTATTAAATCTACGTCTTTTTGTCTTTTTGGCTAGTGGGAGGCTTCAGTTATTACCCTACCGACAAAGACGAACTGCCAAGCGATTTAGCGGTCGGGTACGATGTCGTGTAGAAACCGAAAAGGGTGTAAATTATCATCCTCCCCCTAACAAGTTATCCCGCTTCCATCTTAGATTGCAATCACTTACCATCAGGTGAGATTGTTAACACCAAATGGGCTATCTAACACTGAAAAATTTTTTCAAATCAGACCAGTAGTTTCTGAGATTAGCGAATTCAAACAAACTCTTAAGCTTTATGATATAAGTATAGGAACCACGCGGGTGAAACCTCGCGGCGTCAGCTAGTTTAATAAATGTATATGTTTTAATACGACATAACAAAAAATATTCCATCCTGATAGTCTAAGCATAGATCGATGTTATAGATAAGAACTACTTATTTTCCTGTTACACAGTAGCTGACAAGAAAGAAACTTAACAAAGGAGATTCGTCAGTTCTATTTCCGACCCAATCGATCCCACTCAGAGATTACCTATGTACTAATAAAACTCGGTCATTCAGAGCACCTTCCGGATTTTATGACGGCACGAGATACCTACAGTCCTACAGGGGTTTTTAAATTCCAAGAAAGATGAACATTATAAAAAATATTTCCACGGCGTTATTAAAAAAGCAGAACAATGGTTTCTTGTTCGCTTTTAACAAATTAGCAGAACATTTCTTATTTTATCTGAGAATACATTAATGTTACTACCGGCCGCCCGCGACTTTGTCCGCGTGGATTTCAGTTTTTTATAAATCCCACGAGAACCGTGATGAAAAGCCCATGTGTTAATCCAGAGTGAAATCTATTTCCATTCCGAATTTTAGTCAAATCTCTTCAGTAACCGCAGTGTTAAGGAGGAACAAACATACACACACACTTACTCGCAAACTTTCGCCTTTATAATAGTGTGATACCCGTGCGAAGCCGGAGCGGGCCGCTACGTTTTTATACAGATACAACGTTCACAGTTTTTCTGTAGTGTATTTAGTATCAGCATTGCACCCGTGCGAAGCCAGAGCGGGTCGCTAGTTATACATATAAACCTTCTTTTTTAATCACTCTATCTATTAAAAAAACCGCATCAAAATCCGTTGCATAGTTTTAAAGATTTAAGCATACATAGGGATATAGGGAGGAGATACAGAACTTAGACTCACCAACCACCACGCTAGTCGTGAGCTGCTCAGGGTTTATCACAAGCTTTTATCTAACTTGCAATATCTGTACTGTGTGTATGTATATATGTATGTATGTATGTATGTGTTTGTTCGGGTGATATCTTGCAGCTCAATTTTGAAGCAGATATCTTCAACCAATTGAGCTGAAATTTTGTATACTTGTTCAATTTGGATGATAAGCCATGTCACTTTGTGACAACGTTTTAAATCCAACATGGATATCTAAGTTGGCGAACTAATTATTTTTAATGCATTTCTACAATATGGGTATCAAATGAAATTACTTGTGCTTGTAAAATGACGTCAGTGTAAATTCAACATGGCGGCATATCTAAGATGGCAGACTACTTATATTAACAACCACTGTTAGATGTTAGTGATAATTACTTTGGCTTGACGTGGTCTCTCCGAAGAATGAAAGTGTCACACTACCATTATTTCAATTCCGAGCTGAGATTTTTTACTGTTTTTAGAAAAAAAAAAACTATTTAATAATCAGGACTCAAACCCAGGTGATACGTAGCCTCATAAATTAATCACTGGACCAGTTGTAACAGAGACTTGAAAAAGTCTTACGTAAAAATAGAATTGAAACTGGAATGGACACAAAATGTTATACACCATTAAATTTTGTGATTCCGTGACCCGTGACTATCAGCTAACAATACCAATTTTATAACACTTGTTAACGAGCCACCCAACGCGACTCCACGTATCGTGTGTTAAGCCAAATCATGTCCTGTGGTTGTAGTGGTCATTTAAATAAAATAAATGAAATTTAGAACTTTGAGCAGCCTCAGGAACTGTTGACACCACATGCATTTTCGCGGATAATATATTAGATTTATTAGTAATGATTAGTTAGTATTATGTAGTTAGTATCCATGACCAAAGAAAAACTATGTGGCTTGACTTCGTCAAAATTAATTACATAATATGACATACATACATACCTATTAGTTAAGTTCAGACCAAGATCTCTAACATCAATCATCAACTAACAAGGACCTGATTTGATTGACCATGGATTGACGATGGTTCCCTGGGAAATGGGGCGGGCCCTATGTGGGACGCTACATGCGTTGACACATTAGCACCGTGTTATATCAGGGAGACAGAATGCCATGCCATGCCATGCAAGCCATGGCCATGGAGTCACAGTGCCAAAAAAATTCGCCGAATCATTTCACAGCGGCAAGTTGCCTCGACTGGTGATACAAGGGCTAACTCATTTTTTACACAAAAGATCAGCCTGACTGTCTAGCGCGAAAATGCTAACCTTGCCACCATACGTGAGCATGATTTGTATAGTTATTAGGATAAGTTAGCTGAAATTCCATAATGTATTCTTTCTCAATAATAAAAAAGAACTAACAAGTAATTAATATTCAATAGAGTCCGATAATTTTAAAGATATAATAAAAATAAAGCTATTCAAGTTAAAACCTTTTTCCAAATAGAAAATCGATGTTTCAAGATCCAATTAGAGATATTTTGGTAAATAATAAAACCTTTTGCACCAAATTGAGATTACTTTCGGCTCAACAAGGGATTTAATCAGTTTTAAGAGTCCCTTTCAGCTCGATCGTTAAGTCGTTTATGAATAATCCGAAAGCAATGATAGACATGGGCCTAATCTTAATTAAATCGATAAAATAATTACATTCTGAACATAAAAAGTTCTGTTTTGTTGATCTAGTTGTCTGGCACGTGAAAGTTGCGAAAAAAAATGGATTGTTGGAAGGAAAATTTTCAGTGCCTGTTGCAAGTTATTAAACGACCACGGCCCATGTCCGGGCTAATCTCTGGAACGACTGGGCTGCTTTGAATGGGACTTTCACTGGAAGATAGAGTAGGCTATAGAGCAACATATAGACTTTTTTATCCCGAAAAACACATGGTTACCGCGGGATTTGTGAAATTCACGCGTACGAAGTGGCGGGCGTCCGCTAGTCTATACCAATATTATAAAGAGGAATAATTTGATTGTATGTTTGCATTGAATAGGCTCTGAAACTATTAAGCCGATTTGAAAACTACTTTCACTGTTGGGAAGTTACACTATCTCCGGATGCTATAGGCTATATTTTAACCCGCGGCGTCCGCTAGTTAATTTATAAAACGCGATCACGATGCAGCGGATTCTATTGTATTTTTAAACCCCCAATATACACACAAACTTACAAAAACAATTCGGTCGAGTAGTTAGGATACATTTAGATTAACCAAATAATTGCAAAATAAATTAATCGTTGAGTAAGCTCTTTTCAATTCAACAGATATCCGTATTGATTCGCCCAATAAATAGGCTATACACTAAATCCTTTTAACAAAACCTGCGGAGGAAAGGCAAACTGGAGCTATCAGTATGTAAATCGATTTTGGATGCGCGAAAGGCTGCCTGGATGGAATCTAAATGTACACTTGTTCGAAGGTATCTACATATCAAAGGGTGAGCCAGTGCAAGTTGAAACACAAGCTCGCGTATTTCCTTACGATAATAAAACACCCTGTATATTTTCAAGTATGCTTCAGGTATTCAATATTCATATTGGAGTTGCTTTATTTTTTTTTCTTTACAAGTTAGCCCTTGATTACAATCTCACCTGATGGTAAGTGATGATGCAATCTAAGATGGAAGCGGGCTAATTTAGTAGGAGGAGGATAAAAAACCACACCCCTTTCATTTTCTACACGACATCATACCGGAACGCCAAATCGCTTGGCGGCACGTCTTTGTCGGCAGGCTGGTAACTAGCCACGGCCGAAGATTCCCACCAGCCAGACCTCGACCAATTAAGAAAACCTCAATCGGCCCAGCTGGGGATCGAACTCGGGACCTCCGTCTTGTAAATCAACCGCGCATACCACTGCGCCACGGAGGCCGTCAAAACTTAACTTGGCCACAAAGTACACGATTGAGAAGATAGTTTATTATTGAAACTATTCGAGGACGAGGAAACCCGCCAACCCACATTGGAGCAGCGTGGTGAGTAAGCTTCATATCCCCTCTCCTATAAGAAGGGAAGCTTTGCATGTAGTGCGTCATTAAAATAGACTAATAGTAATAACTGTAAGTCACCGGGTGGGTTTTACCTATCCAATCATATTCCTAGAACTTTTTTTTATTTTTTTATTCTCTACAAGTTAGGCCTTGACTACTATCTCACCTGATGGTAAGTGACGATGCAATCTATGATGGAAGCGGGCTAACTTGTTAGGAGTAGGATGAAATCTACACTCCTTTGGTTTCTACACGACAACGTACCGGAACGATAAATCGCTTGGCGGTACGTCTTTGTCGGTAGGGTGGAAACTAGCCATGGCCGAAGCCTCCCACCAGCCAAGCCTGTACCAATGAAGAAAACCTCAATCAGCCCAGCCGGGGATCGAACCCAGGACCTCGATCTTGTAAATCCACCGCGCACACCACTGCGCCACGGAAGCCGTCAAAAAACTCGTAAGAAGTATTTTTCTTCATTTCATATACCCATGACTAAACTAAGGAATAGCATTTCCTCCCGAAGGAAAGGGAAGGAAGTATTGGTTTCCGGATTCTTATAAATTGGAAGCAAATGAATTCCACCTTACGTCTATGAATCTAAATATGAGAATTACGATCGCATTGAAAGTTAATTAATTAGAAATTACACAGTTAATTCATAGCCAATATCAAATCAAAATTTCTTTTAACTAAAGCAAACTATAGGCACTATTGGTTGAAACGTCAATTTTGATTATTTGTAAAGGCTTTACTAAGAAAGTACTGTAAGAAGAAATGTTCTGCTGAGAAGAGTCAACGATAAACTTAACATTTGCTCTTTAATATCATCATTTTTTTCTTTAATATATTCATCATAATCATCACCATGATGATGATTAGTGAGATTAAACAGAAAGACAGACAGAAAGACATACTAAATTTTTAAAAAAGCTTGGTTTAGTTTGTATTTATATGTATTGATGACGATAATATTAATAGCCTCAATAGCTCAACGGTAAGAGCGGTCGGAATCACCGAGGGGTGGTGGATCGATCCCCGCCCCGTTGGTCTATTGTCGTACCCACTCCTAGCACAGTCTTTCCCGACTAGTTGAATGGGATGCCATATATTTTTTAACCGACTTCCAAAAAGGAGGAGGTTCTACGTTCGGCTGTATGTATGTTTTTTTTTTTTTTTTTATGTATGTCCAGCGATAATTCCGTCATTTATGGACTGATTTTGAAAATTCTTTTTTTTTAAATATTGGTCATAAATATATGGCAAATATTCTTTTTAAAAAAACTGTATAAATAAAGATATGTATTATATCACGTAATGCAGTCCATGAAACATGTCACAATAGATATACCGGTATAAGTTGTGATAAGGGTTCGAGTGCATGACAGAATAGGAACATAGGTATACCAGGATTCTGTACATTATATGATTATTATTATTGAAAATCAAAAACTTGGGACTGCCTAAATGGTACATTCTGAAGTTTATTATGGTTAAAAGGGTTAGCGTTAAAAAAGGGATTGGAATAAAACAGATTTTTATCACTATTTATGTATCTTATTGTGCTAATCTGCGATTCTACTGAAAATAATTCCGTTTATTCTCACACATTACTAAAACGTAGCTCGGAGCAAAAGATTACTGGCTTTGTTTTATTAAGATCACTAGTAAAGACTTGCGCCGTAAAACTGTAGCTCATGTGGATGAAGTCACAGACGTACACTGGTAAGGAAATAAATTCTAAATAGTAACTTTCCAACGACACTTTTTTTATCATTTTGGATATTTATCATAATAATAGCCAACGCCCCGCGGTTTCATTATACAAGGATATAGGATATAGGATAGGATATAGGATTGTTTATACAAGGGGCTAAAAAGACCCAGAAATGCTTGTTTAGCTCCGCTGTGGAGTGGTAATATGACAGTATTTTTGAGCAAGAGTAGTGAAAAGAATATTTCTAATGGTGAAAGAAAAGTCGGTTCAATAGATGCAGAGATTACCCCCTGCCCCTTACAATACCAAAAACTGTACCTCTTTTTTAATATTATAGTAGGTGTAGATATGATAAGGAACCCTAAAAATGGATTTTGGCTCAACGTTTGACCTGACTTGATTAAATCCATTGAGCTTTCCGTACCTATAATGGAAATCGAATGACTACCCGAAAATCGAAAAGCTCAGAAAAACTTACGTACAGAATTTCGTGTGATATTGGAAAGAGAATATTTGATACGAGTTGACTGGAAGCTTACTTTGTGATGCAAAACTACGTGTTTTTTTAATTGCTCGAGTATCGACATACTTCGTTAGAGTTTTATTTCTATGCGAATATTCTTTAACTACATTTAGTTAAAGAATATTCGCATAAACGACGAAAAAAATACATTTATTTTTTTAATAGCTACTGAAAAAAATACACACTAGTATACTGCTAAGCTCAAGTCTCCTTTCAGCATGAGAGGGGTTAGGCCAATAGTCCACCACGCTGGCCCAATGCGGATTAGCAGGCTTCACACACGCAGAGAATTAAGAAAATTCTCTGGTATGCAGAATTCCTCACGATGTTATTCCTTCGCCGTTTGAGACACGTTTTTTTTTTTAAATGCACACAACTGCACAGTTGAAGGTGCATGCCCCGGACTGGGTTCGAACCCACAGCCTCCGGAATCGGAGGCAGAGGTCATATCCACGGGGATATCACGACTCGGCTATCATTTAAAATCAGGATTTATATTTAGTAGTATTTATTTAAATACGACCTCAATATTTGACAATGTACACGTAGTGTATTTAACGTCGTTGGGTCATGCATACCAAACGAGCGATGTTACAAAAATGTAAATATTGAAGAGACACAAACAAGAGAGCTTACAACAAAATTTTAAACTGAACAACAAAGGGAATCTTTTAGCGGGTAAATAAAATACAGACAAGTCGTCTCATTAGTAAACTCAAGACAACACGGGAGCAGGATGATGTCTTTGTAAGTTTTCATTTATAATTACTTTCCGTTCCATATTCTAGTGAAGAAGATTTTTGTTAACGAAAATATCTTATCTATTTCGCTTTTTTCGATGTTTCACCGCACTCTTTTTACACGCTTCTTATTTTTTTTTTATTTAATTTTATAGATTTATTTGTATTATTAAATTACATAAGCTTAAAACTAAGGCCAGAAAGATCACAGAATATACATATTATACAAAGCTACAATACAATTTCGGGTATAAGTATTAACATTAACATTTCGGGTAAAGTATTAACAGCTTTATACTAGCTTCACTTGTAACTATGTATGTAAGAAAATATTGGAATCCTAATTGGACCCTCGTTCCGGTCTTCGATTAGGATGAAATTTTGCACGCGCTCTGAGTTCTGATGATAATACATGTCTAGCTAAGAAACGTCATTACAAATCCAATATGGCGGACTCCACAATCACTTGTAACTATATAAGTAAGCAAATCTTGGAATCTTAATTTGACCCACTTCCCGGTCTGCGATTAGGATAAAATTTTGCACAGGCTCTGAGTTCTGATGACAATACATGACTAGGTAAGAAACGTCATTACAAATCCAATATATGTATCCCATGATATGGATATCAAATGAAAGGGGTTGCTGTCAGAAATGCGAAAAAAATAGTCACGTGACTTAAATTAGATATTTTTATAGGCATTGTATAGAATACCTGAGTTATACAGATTCACATACCTATCCATTAAACAGAAAAGTAAAAAATAACATCCTGTGTACCACCTTCTGATCAGTTTGTTGGCGGTATCAAAAGTGCGATACCTTGCATCATCAAGCCCTTAAAAATATAAAATCCTCATTTGACTCATCCTAAAATCTAACTCATGTCCTTTCATTATGAAGGAAGGTACTAACGCAAACATCAGGGTGGTTTTCAAAACTATTTATGAATTTCTCGCGCGTATTTTCATAGGTAAATTACATACTTACATAAGACTACTGACTGTGATATTATTGATGATCTCCGAAAGTCCTGGACACAGGACTTTAGGTTAAAAAACATTATATAAATATTTATCTAATTTTATATTAAACACACTTATAACACACTAATTGTAAATCTCAAAAGCTACTGAACCAAGTTTGATAAAACTTGCACTGTTTTCTAAATTGGAGTATACTTAGTTCAACTAATTTTTCCCCAGCTGGGCCGATTGAGGTTTTCTTAATTGGTCCAGGTCTGGCTGGTGGGAGGCTTTGGCCGTGGCTAGTTACCACCCTACCGACAAAGACGTACCGCCAAGCGATTTAGCGTTCCGGTACGATGTCGTGTAGAAACCGAAAGGGGTGTGGATTTTCATCCTCCTCCTAACAAGTTAGTCCGCTTCCATCTTAGATTGCATCATCACTTACCATTAGGTTAGATTGTAATCAAGGGCTAACTTGTAAAGAATAAAATAAAAAAATAAAAATAAAAACTGTAATCGGACAATACATACAAATATACACACTTATGAAATACGGTTTAGAAGCTGGTATCAGAGTAAAGTGCTGGTATCGACTTAAATATTCAAAAAGTGCGGAACTCTGAATGTTTTAAATACATTACGTGTCAAACTGATAACCTACATTTTTAGAAGTAGGTTAAAACCCCAGTTATTTCGCACACCAGCACTATTCAATGTGTTTTTGATAATAAATAACGAATAACGAAACGCCGATAAAGTATCGAGATCTGTTAGCAACAGGCTGTTGCTTTTCTAAAGAGGCTTTTCTTGCCTTTTTTACGCCTATGGACTTCGTAGTCAGATTTTGTAATATATAAGTTTTATGTTTTGAATAGCGATATATAATGTTAGGGTAAATGTGGTAAGGCGTATGCAAATTTGATGTTAGTTTAGTATAGGTACTTTGTATGTCGGTATGTCCGATAACTGTTTTTTGTAGTCGAACTAAGTACCTATACTCCAATTTAGAAAACAGTGCAAGTTTTATCAAACTTGATTCAGTAGCTTTTGATATCTACAATTAGTGTGTTAAAAGTGTAATTAATATAAAGACAGATAATTTTTTATATAATGTTTGATGACTTTCGGATATCATTGCCACTTAAAACATCAATAATATCGCAGTCAGTAATTAGTCTTATGTAACTAGGTAACCTACCTATGAAAATACGCGCGGGAAATTCATCACAATCCGCATTTATAATATTTTATTATACCTAAACGCGAAAGTAAGCCCATTTATTACCTCTAACGGCTTAACCACTGAACCAGTTTGGATGAAATTTGGTATAGACATAAATTGGACCTTAGAGCAGAACAAGGGCTACTTTTTATCAATGAAAAATCCATAGATCCTGTGGGATATGTGAAAAACGAGCGTTAGACTAGTTTGATATACATACTACTATCATCAGTTTTAGCCATACTTCGCTGTCGTCATACGTTGACTTGTCCCGCCAACATGGCGCCCCACGCTCGTATCTTATATTGTTTCACCAGACGATGGATCGTCGGACCACCATGGTATTCCATCCTAAAAGGCATTCCACATTTATGCCGATGACAGAACCTTAATTTACTTGTGGTCGATTTCAGTTATTTGTAGTCTGTATACAAGGAGATTCTCTAGGATCATTTAGGTTACATAGATTTGTTTACATAAGATCAGTACATTTTTTAGGTTTTTTTTTGTATTTATTGTATTGTATGTTTTTTGTGGGGTACAAGAAATGTATTTTCTTTCTTCCTTTCTTCATCATTCAAAATAAACAATGGTTGTTTAATGGATCTGAAATCAACCTAGTTTCTAAGTTAATAGTGCATTTTAGGAGGTCTAGTAATAAAACAGATTCCGCCTCCCGTTCATCTGACAAATAAACATGTTCTAGACTAAATAAAAAACATAATCTATCTTCATATGAGTCTCCTCTTTTCATGAATTTCATTTGTTTTATGTAAAGGAATCAAAAATGAAAATTAAATCTTACAGACAATGACTAAGACAATTTTATTTTAAAGCTTCGAATCTCTATTATTGAATGAAATTAGGTGGGAAAATCCGAACTCGACCAAAGATTTGGTAAAGAAAGCAACAGGTTTTCCCGTCCTACGAAGCCTTTATGCCTTCTGAGCTTTCTCAAACAAATCTTAATACATTCCACAAGTTGGTTCGTGAAGGCTTTTATATTATATTTTCCTATTTTCATGCCTGCATTAAAAATAATTTCAGTTACTTTACTTATTACTTACTATACTTATTTATGTATGTCTGAAATACTTAGGGAATATTCTGCGTAACAATTCAATAGCATCATACCTGTGTAATAACTACTGTTCGTTTTTTTTCGTAAATTGCTACCGAGATTTTGTTTTAAAGAAATTAATGACAATATTTTAAAGCTCGAGTCCTAGATTCAAATCCAAGCCCTCATAACCGAACAGTCTAACCACTGAATAAACAAACCGAAATAACTCAAATTTTAAATTCAGAACGTCATTAAGCAGATAAGAAATCATAAAGAAAATCTCTTTACACCCAATCAACTTCCCAACAGTTTGTTTTTTTTTTTTCATGACACAGCAATCCAGTTTACCAGGTCGAGAATAAAGCGGTCGGTCCCTGCCCTTTGGCTATCCACTCCTTCGTCTCTATGTCTAATTAGAGAGGAAGGTGAATATTAGTGATATCTAAAAGATATTCAAATCAAAAGAATAGCGTTCGCATAATTTACCGTACATAATATCCTACTAATATTATAAACGCGAAAGCTTGTATGGATGTTTGTTTGCATGTTTGCTACTTTTTAACGCCGCAACTACTGAAGTGATTTGACTGAAATATTAAATATAGATAATTCCCTGGATTAACACATACGCTACTTTTCATCCCGGAAAAATCCATGGTTCCCACGGGATTTATAAAAAACTGAATTCCGCGTGGACAAAGTCGTGGGTATCTAGTCGTGGGTCGCTAGTTGTTTATAAAAAATTACATAGCAAATACGTTTATTTTAATGTTCTGCACCTAATAATCAATCAGCATATTCTTGACGCGAAATTTATGATAGGTGTTAAGGTGTTAAGCTATTCGACCCGGTTAAGTACACAATAAAAAATGAGTGACATAAAATCCGCCGAGATACCCTATTATCCGTGGGTACGTGTTCTATTTATTCGTAATGTGTCAAGTCATTATTCGGGATGAGGAAAAATCCATGAAAATCTGTGGACAGATGGCGGCCCTCCGTGTACAAATAATGGTGAGGTTATTCAATCTGCCTCTGACAGTTCCGATAATCTGATGCCGCCTAGCCGTGACTAAAGGGATCCGTTTGGTTGATTAAATCACGTTCATTAGACGTATTTTTGCTTTATCATTTCATTTATAATAGTATAGAAATAATTGGCAATAATTACTAAATGGCTAATTAGGCAGAATAAATAGACTTAATCTTTCACTGAAAAGTTGGAAAAGTATACCTAAGTTTATGTCACGACAATTTACGTCAGTTTTTTTCCCTAGATATTATTTTAAAACGTTTTTTAGTTTTTCAACAATGTCATAAATAATGTACAGGTAGAAAGACAGAAACGTTTATTAAGGATATCCACTCATACTCATCACAAAGAAGAAAGAAATACCGTCTTCCGTTTCAAACCCTTGATCCAACAATCAAGCGAAAGCTTCGGTGTTGGTCGAAAATTTTCGCTATAAGACTTATTGGCTGAAGCGATTATCGGAACAATAACGGTTCGGTCAACATTCCACATGGTTGTAATATAGTGAGCAAGGTCCAAATATTATTATTTTTTTTCTTTACGGCTTTCGCCAGATTATAATTAATGTGGAATAGTAATATCAACATAGGGCAGCGTTCGGATAACTCCGCGACATCTTTTTGTCCGAAATTCCTCAGTGCTTGAAGACGAAAGTCTTAGACCAGTGCGTGTTGCCAGTGATGATCTACGGATCCGAGACTTGGTCGCTGACTATGGGCCTTATTGGAAGGCTCAAAGTCACTCATCGGGCGTTGGAGCGAGCTATCCTAGGAGTTTTTCTGCGTGATCGTATCAGGAATAAGGAGATCTGCAGACGAACCAAAGTCACTGACATAGCTCAGCTAGTCGCAAAGCTGAAGTGGCAATGGGCAGGTCACATAGGTGCTGGAATAGCGACCCCCCACTAGGTGGACCGAGGATATCAAGCGGGTTGGAGGGAGCCGCTGGATGCTGGCGGCTCGAGATCGTTGTGCTTGGAGGTCCATGCAAAAGGCCGATATCCAGCAGTGGACGTCTATCGTGCAATATTGATATTACTCACCTTACCTTACCTTAAGGTAAGGTAAGTAATATCAACAGTTATAGCACGTCGCACTGCCCGATCGAGTAGGTATGTCGGGTCTATATGCTACAATTTATTACTATTTGCCATAGTACACGATATAACATGAACGAATGTGTGCTAGAATTATGTTTTCCTCAATGATTCAATAATGTTCGATTTTCGACCAGTGGGAAAACATTAGTAATATTAATGTTCTTTTGATCGAATTTCAGCTTTAGCCAATCTCACGGCAGACTGGCCAACAGGAATTCATTAGAGTGCACAAATATACGCCACCATACCTCCTTCCTCGCTCTCCAAGTCTTCACTCTCATATACCTACTAAACCGTAATATAATTTCTTACGCTCTCGTCGAAATTATTTCTGGAAATCAATTGGAAAACGAACGTATAATTAAAAGGTTTTCGTCGTATATAATTAAATTTATTAAAGCCTTCTGTTTCGTACGAAACATATGAAATATAATTATGTTATTTAATTGGTTTCATAGATAAAATATATTATGATTATGATAATTCTTGAATCAACATCATCACTATCATCAAGTTGCATATTTCTAAGTATTCGGCATTCGGGAGAATATTCTTTTACATAATATGTTGCACCCGTATGTATGTAGTAAATTGTAAGCTCGTGACATATTCGTATTATGCAGCTCATTTAAGTAGTTTTGACGTGACAACGTCTTATAATTCAATGGAGCTGACTGTAAACTCGAAAAAAGATGACGTCATGCGTCGTACCTCGCTCTAGGGTTGCCAACTTTTTTTACAAGAAATAAAGTATACTTACTCTTTTTACAAGAAATGAAGATTATTAAACAGTATTTTAGAAAAACGAACATTTTCTTTTGAAAAATGCGACCATTCCATCAATATCTTCTTATGACGTAGTCACGTTCAACTATCGTCAGTAAACCAACTTTACAGACAACCGATTTTGTATATAAAACACCACTGTCCTAACGTCCTATGGCACGTTTAAGTATTTAATTTATGAAGGTTTTGAGTAAAATGGTTGTGGTGTGACGATAGTTGTAAGACCTATCTATCGTAAAATTCAACCCTTTGAGATATAACGTAAAATAGCTGTATATTGCACTTTTAAAAGATGGTACACAAGCAAAGTCACGGGCGTATGCTAGTGTTTATACAAAATTAGGAAATACAAAGAAATTTCCAGCAACATATAGTATTGAGAGAAAGAAATTGCTGATATTTAAAAGTTGTATTATGGAATATTTCGGAATTAATCTCCATAAAAAGTTAAATTGGTTTCAAAGAAAAATCCATTGTAGCGGTGAACGTTACCGCAGTGGAAAGTTTTGATGTAAATTTTACACCAATATGTTACGCCATTAAATTTCCATTTACGCGACGCAAAGTTTGTCAGAACAATGCCTATGTAATGCTTGAGTCAATTTTCTCGTGTTTCTACTCGCTGTGTACGAAGCGACGCCTCGCGCTTCGTAAACTTATACGGGTCTGAGCCTATAGCCATGTCGCGTGACGATTTTCTTTCTATAAACGTTAACGCTTCGAAAATTAAAAAATGTATTGGAATGACATGATGACATGACAGATCATGTGATCAAGTTGTCGATCGGATCTGTCATTCTCATATTTTTTGTTAGTTTTCGAAGCATAAGCGTTTGTTTGTAGTGTGCTTTGTGCCACATGGCTACAGGCTTACTGTTTCGAATAATTTTGTTCGTACCTTTTGCCTATCACCACAGATTATAGACTAATAGGCTGATAGAATACACTGATAGACACGGAACATGACGGTGTCATAGCCGTTCCAAAAACAAAATTCAAAAGCTAATAGGTACATACACGAGTCGAAGCGTCGCATCAGTAATTTTCAATACTATTCGAGAAAAATGACGTCATATGTTTTTAAATATTTTAAAAACTGTTTATGAAAACTAAAGAAATAAAATGGAGTATTTTGTTATTGATTATTATATTAATTTACGAAATAGTTGTTAGTGTTAAATTTTGAAATATAAATTATGAAAAAAATTTGTATACGCGGATGTCAAGACGTTTGGTTTTTTATGGCTTTCACCGGCTTTACCACGCTGATTTTAAAGACTTTTCAGATACAATATTTTTTGCCAATAAAAAAATATTTTTTTTCTAATTTTAGGGGTAAACCCTTAATTGGCAATTAACATTACCAGACGACCTGTAGGAATGAATAGCTTTATGTCATAGTTTGAGGTTTTATTGAGTAGAATAAGAAATGGGAGTAGAAAAATAATATACTCATCGTATTGAGAATATTCTCAACTTTCTCTCGGTAAAAAACAAAATTAGGTACTTTTGCATTTATATATTAAATCATGCGTTCTAAATTATGCAAACGTAGTACGTTCAACGTAATTACGTATTCAACGTAATTACATACGTTAAGTTACCTAATTAAATTATACACAATTACAATATCACAAATTAAATTATACACAATTAAATTACAATATCAAAGTTTCTAATCCTGTAAGTACGCACTTTGAATCAAAGCATTAAATATTGTTAAGTACGTACCAGCAAGCTCAACAAAGCGGTTCAACAATATTAGTCTAGACTTTATATTAGCTACATTGTCGGGGATTCCTGTCAGAAAGGAAATTAGGGAATAATTAAACAATACAGCACATAATTGTTCTCGCAACTTAATCTTCTTCAAGATTGTTTAATTATATTATTCTCTAACTATGTCTTGTCTTGTATTGTTATGAGTTTATAGTGATCATAAAACAAAGGGGAATGCCCATTCTCGGCCCAGGTCTACGCTTATCGCCCCGGAACAAATTTATATCTAAAAAAATCTTGATGGTTCTATTAAAATAATGAAATCATTACTTTGTCAAAAAAAAGTTTGCTACAAAGTCTTACGACATTTTCAATTCATCTTTAATTTGTCCACAACAGGGACAAGCTAAGATCGTTAAAAAAAATACAGCTTCAAATGTTACTTCGCCGCTTTGGTATATTTATTTTTATATTTATATTTATTTATTTACTTAGCATCCATGCACTTACAAACTAATACATAAGCTTAGCATGCATGTCACATGGGGCCCTGTCAGGGCATTGCTAAAAATAATAATGTTACATACAATAATATGAGATAAAATATATTACATTTCATTGGACAAAATTAAAATAAGATAAAAATAAAGTAGAAACTTGGGCGGAATATTTATAGAATTAAATTAGAATTTTCAAAATTTTAAATAATATAAATGTCGGGTATAGTAATGTTATAATAATAGATTAATTAACGCTAATGAAGTTAAATTAACATATCCACTGAATTACAATTGTCAAAATAATGGGATAAGTAAGCAATGTCCAATTTTAAAATAAAATGTCAATAAATTGACTGGCTGGCTGGTGGGAGGCTTCGGCCGTGGCTAGTTACCACCCTACGTACGATGTCGTGTAGAAACCGAAAGGAGTGTGGATTTTCATCCTCCTCAGCATCATCACTTACCATCAGGTGAGATTGTAGTCAAGGGCTAACTTGTAAAGAATAAAAAAAAAATAAACATATCCACTCAATTACATTATTGTCAAAATAATGGGATAAGTAAGCAGTGTCCAATTTTAAAATAAAATGTCAATTAATTTTTAGTTATTTATAAATTGATAGTTTCAAAATTTATAGGCTGTCGTGCTCTTGAGGTCTTGGATAAATGTATTGGTACCTACACCGGCGAACATTCAAAAAAGTGTGGTAAGAAATGTGTTTGTCTTGAAGAAATATTCTTTTATTAAGCCAAATATTTAACCAGATTTATTTATACATAACATTATCATCTCCATGTACTTTTATACGGGGGTAAACCTGGGTTCCCTGGGCCGACGTTGTATGGGCCGATGGGCATTCCTCTTTAATAAATGAAAACAGTTAGTTGCAACTTGTATCGATCACAATCTGGGCGTCCATCTCGTGTAGTCGAGTTCTCCCGCGAAGTTGCAGACTATTTCCGTTACTGGTGCGTCTAATAATGTCACTGCGGTATGATCAGACATTGTTTTATTTAATTCTTATTCCAGCGACACTAATGAGTTTCATAATTAATTATTTTTTATTCCTAACAACAAGCTAGCTATCTATCAAACTAAAATCTTTTTGGCTGGTGGGAGGCTTCGGCCGTGGTTAGTTACCACCATACCGGTAAAAATGTACCGTCAAGCGATTTAGCGTTCCGGTACGATGACATGTAGAAACCGAAAGGGGTGTGGATTTCATCCTACGCCATCCAGACGCGGTAAAAGCAAGTAGCATGCTCGTAAATCGCACGAATGTTGATTCTTGAGCAAGCTCGAAATAAGTATGCTCATTATTAGCAATGTTGCGATACACATGCTAATAAGTAGCAACTGCTCAATAGCAGTATGTTTTTGTGCTTGAAATGAGCATGTGTAACAGTAGCTTTAATTTATATAAAGAGTAACAAGAGTCCGAGTAAAAATACCAATACATTAATATCATTTAAATTGACCGCGCTAGATATATAGTATTTTCCCGAATAGTTTCGTGTCAGTTTTTCCGAAAGGAAAATGTCGCGTCGGGTAAGTGACAGCCACGCCGGTGTCGCTGAAATTCGCATTTTATGACAAAACTTTATACTCTATCCTGTCGCACCATTCTATTTTCAAAAGGTTGAGTTACTATTTCAAAAGGTTTTCACAGAAATAAGCATAAAAGTTTTTCACTAGTGGATACTACTAAGTTTTTTGTATTAAAACCATAAATATTAGTACACGTGGAAACCCGCGTGGTTCCCGTTCCCGTAGAAAAACGGGGATAATATTAAGCCTATAGCCTTCTTCGATAAATGGGCTATATACATTTAAAAAAAAATTCAAGATTTTAGAAAGACTTCCTCGACATTAGAAATGTACATACTCAAGCTAAAGTACAAATTTCTAGTAGTAAAAGTGTCTGAATAAATCGCGGACGGACAGATATACATGGCGAAACTGTATATTCCTTGTTGACCACGGAACCCTAAACAGCTTATGGAAAGGTTAGACTACCTTACCCTCAGTTTTCATTATGTTTTGTAAGGAAACGAGAAGGTGAAATTTGCATCCTCACCTCTTACCCAGGAAACCTTTCGTAAGGAAAAGCACTTCAAAGAGTGTCAGTTAGACATGTAACATTACACCCTTACCCTTGTCTAAAGTCTAAACCAATAGCCGTTTGTAATACGTAACATATCTCTATACATATCTTGATGTAGCTATGTATAATTTGTACTAGCCAGCATTGCCAGATTTTTTTTGCCAAGTCGGGATTTTGGAATATTATGAGTGATTCTTTCGTTGAAAGTGAATCTTGAAAAACCTATTAATCAAAAGTTTTTGAAAATTTATCTTTTTATTTATGTTCAAATTACGTATACGTGACAATAGACAGTAAAAAAATTAATTATGTATAAAATGTATATGATGTTGTAAATCAGATTTACCCTATTGTTAAATAATAGTTAGTGTTATTCGTTTTCTGAATAAAAAACATTGTTAAATAGTTGAGTATTATTCTCAATAAAAAAAACTTGGCAAACCGGAAAATCGGGACTGAGTCTGTCCCGCGCGAGACATATAAATGTAATTGTAAAATCGGGACGTCCTGCCAAAATCGGGACGTCGCAACGCTGGTACTAGCGGACGCCGCGACACCGTCCGCATGAAATTCAGTTTTTCACAAATACCGCGGGAACCGTTGATTTTTCCGAGATAAAAATAAGGTATATGTTGCTCAATAAACTCATCTATCTTTCAGTGAAATTCCCATTAAAATCAATTCAGCCGTTTCTGAGATTTACTCATACATTTTTTTTAACAAGCTTGTTTGTGTTTTGGTATCGTCAAATAACTAAAAGCAGTTCGGAAACACAGTTATTTTGAAATGACAAACAGACACTTGAATTTTATTTATATCTACGTAATGATTATAAATTTATATAATAAATGGTCTTTTTTCATCTATCAAAATAGTCGTTAAGTTTTCTGAAACTTTCCCAATTTGCTTCGCTATTTTCTATATTTTTGATTACATAAAAACCTTCTACAAAATATAAAAAACAAAGATGCATTAAGGTTACGACGTTCTCAAATTATAGTGTGACTAAGGAAAAATTTCCTATTAAAAAAAAAACAAAAGACCCCCCCTTATCTTCACCTCAAAATGTGAATATCTAAAAGACCCCCGATACAAGTACTTCATTATTAATTTATGCTCAGTAGCTGGAATTCAAATTTTCATGTGGCTACCTTCAAAGAACAAAGAGTTTCGAAGATCCTCTGAAAGTTGGAATTTCCAAAGTTCCTTAGTGGAAACCATTAACCACAATCAAGGTAGGAATGGGATAAGCAAAATAGATTTTCTCAAAGAGCTTTTAAATTGCAACGTCCATTATAACATAATATATACAAGTATCTATACTAATATTATAAACAGTTTAACATACTAATATTATAAAATCAGTAGAATACCACGTTATTTGCAAATGTCATTGGCTATGTTTTATCCCCGTATTACCACGGGAACGTAAACCGCACAGCGTCTGCTAATATTATAAAACTAACTGAGGCCGCGCGGTTTTACCCGCGTGGTTCCCGTTCCCGTTGGAATACGGGGATAATATTTTAGCCTATAGCCTTCCTAGATAAATGGGCTATCTAACACTGAAAGAATTTTTCGAATCGGACCTGTAGTTCCTGAGATTAGCGCGTTCAATCAATCAAACAAACAAACAAACTCTTCAGCTTTTTAATATTAGTATACATTAAAACGTATAAACTACTTCGCTTATTTTCATACATTTTCACCGAGTAACATAGGCTTCTTCCGTGGCCATTTACCACTACCGGCAAAGACGTACCGCCAAGCGATTTAGCGTTACGGTACTATGTCCGAAACCGAAATGGGTGTGGATTTTCGTCCTAGGCCTAACAAGTTAGCCCGCGTCCATCTTAGATTGCATAATTACTCACCATCAGGTGAGATTGCAGTAAGTCACTTGTAAAGAATAAAAACAAAGTTTATTCCAATGGAGACGGGTACTACGTAAGCGAAACCACGGTGCATAATCTAGTATTAAATACAACAGGTAAGACCGACGTCAAACAATATAATGTGGGTACACATCGACATAAACTAGTTAGCAAAGCAAATATTATACCCGATACAAGGTATCTAAAGTACCTATGATTATTTGACCTCAATGATCGTAGTATTAATTGACTTAGGGTAGATTCAGATGGGCTAACAAATCTTACGACGTAGCATTTACGATTTACTAGATAGAGACGTGCTATTGAATGACTATTTCGAAATCTCTTTCTAAATCGAAATTTTTGATAAATGTCTGCTTATTATTATTTCTTTCTTATTCTTAACAAGTCAACCTTTTCTTATTATTATTTCTTTCTTATTCTTAACAAGTCAGCTCTTGATTACGGTCTCACCTGATGATAAGAGATGATACAATCTAATATAGAAGTGCGCTAATTTGTTAGAAGTATGAAAATCAACACCCCTTTCGGTTTTTACACGACATTGTATCGGAACGCTAATTCGCTTACGGTACGTCTTTGCCGGTAGGGTGGTATCAAGCAATGGTCGAAGCCTCCCACCAGCCAGACCTAGACCAATTAAAAAAACCTCAATCGACCCAGCTGGGGATCGGACCCAGGACATCCGTGTTGTAAGTATACCGCTCATACCTATGACCATTTTGAGCTTAGACTCACCATGCTGTTCCAATGCAGGATGACGTGTTTATAATAATGTGCGTGAAATGTTGGAAAAAGTGCTCTACGAGGCGTTATACTTGCGCCCACAAAGCAATTTTTCATAAATTTCTTTAGCGTATTAATAGAGCAAAAGAGAATTACATAGGTACTACAAAATTACTTACTACTTCACAGCATATCTATCTTTTGCAACTAAATAAGTTTAACTATAATCTTTTCTAAGATGACTACATTGTTCCGGTCGCCATTAGTTTACAACAAAGACGTTGTGTGGCGCTTTAATTAACTATCATACCTCGTAAGCTTAACGCGATTCATCACAAGCAACAATACAAATTAATATAAAGAACATTTGAAATTAATAATTCACAGCTCATTTACAAAGTAACTTTAACTTAACACAAAATAAATTGCTTTAAGCGTGATATTTACAGAAATTCTAACTTTAGAAGTACACAAATTAGCGCCCTAGACAATGCGAATCAAGGCGTATTGTTGTCGTGAAATGCATCGGAAAGTTCGTAACGCCTCGGTAACATAACAATTAGAAAGGGTGTCGTCACGATGCATCTACTCCATCGGCGGTGGAGTTCGCGATTGAAATGCGGGAATATTTAGCACGCAGTCAGTGGGAAGGCAACCCGAGTCGCACAGGGGTTGTGTCGCACAAAGAGCCTGAAGGGCGGGACTGGGCGGGCGGCGGTCCGGGTTGAGGCTGCGATCCCGCGCAGTGGAGCGCCGACCGCCGTGTAGAGAGCACGCCGCGCCGCGCACCCGCAGCACGCACCCGTCGGTACGCGCCACGCTTACACGCACGTAACCCTACCCCCACCCCAATCCCCCCAACACGCTCGCCCCCACCCCACCCTCCCCCGTGGATACTAATTGCGCGAAGCACAAATCCTCGCAAAATTTCATAATGGTCGCGCGCAATTATTATTCGCATCGCATTCGGTGTTTGCATGCGCTTTTCCGTCTCCGATTGTTTCAAATTCAAAATGTCGGTGTATGTCGTAGTTAGTTTACGTCGTTTAATATTTCCATATAAATATTTTCAACGTTTTTTTTTTGTAATTGCGAAAATTTTATGAATATTTTATTATGTACTTACTTGTGGTTAAAATTTGAAATTCTTAATAAATCCTATGAAAATTATTTTTATCCAACTATAATTACAATAGACATGATCCAAATTGGGGATGTTTTTGTTACCGGCGAATAGAAATAACTAGAATATTATTCATCAATACTATTAACTCGAGGCATAATTCAGTTTTAACATTAGACACACAGAGAAAAAAAAAATACTCAAAAGAATGACAGAAAACACGAGAATTAAAGATATAAATCAAATTATTTCGAAATATAAAAATTATATGGAATAAAAACATCTCCCAAAATCGAACGAAATACTAAATCACGTCTTTCACTAACTATTTTTAAACCACTGACTTGATAATCCTCTTACACTTTAACTAGATATTTATAAACATTATTCCGCTTTCAATAAAGCTGTTCCAAGAGAACTTCTAAGGGAAACTTCACGATTCTTACGTTATTTATTTACTGAACTTTTACTTTGAAATTCCGTCGGGACCTCTCAGCCGCACCGCAGCGCTTTTTCAATCCATTCGATCAAACAATCGAGTCTTTGATGCCGGAATTAATGAAAGAATAATCAACTACAGAATTCCCTCTGGTATTTGATAAAAAATGTATTGAAACCTTTATGTATTAACTACAAATTCCCCGTTAGTTGTTTATCTGTTTTGTCATTACATTTAATAATAAAAATTGAAAAAATTGAACTTTGCGAAAACGGAAGCACCGATTCGTTTCATACTTTTTAATATAAACACTCAAGTAAATTGCTTTTGCTTAGTTTGCTTACTAAACATTCAACAGGTAAACGATCAGTATAAATTTGGATGGCTGTAATGTACTTATTTTAAACCCCGAACCCGCCCCAAATATATTAACAACCCCCTGACTAAAGGACCCTTGATATTTTATTCACAAACTTCTGATATCCCAGGTGGGAGATTATCAGACTGTTACTTTATTTTACGACATAGTATATCATTTTGTCCTTTATAGATTAAGTTATTTATGAAGAATGAAACAGTGACTTATTTAATACTAGTTTTTGCTCATGACTTCGTCCGCATTAATAGTATATCCCTTACTCGAGAATAAAGAGTAATAGATACACTTTCTGTGCTTTCTTTGCGTGTGTTCGATTGCGAACATAAAACTTATATTAAAATTAAATAGTTATGTAAACACTGTATGAAATATATAGTCGGTTTTGCCAAGGGCATCTTGGTCCTTTTGGGCGATAGTCTCCAATGAGGAAAACGTTTTTATTAATTACAACGTAGCTCAAGTGCTTTGTGCTTTGTGATTACAACTTATGTTTATGTAAAGAAAAGTATCGTCTTGAAAATTAAATATTTATAAATTAAATTGGATTGATTGATTGATAAATGTGTTTATTTTGCTATCCAATACTAAGGACTGTGAATTATATCATCAACCAACTGTTGCGCTTGTAAATACAGTAAAAGCTCATTATTCGCAGGGGATACGTTCTCTAAATGTGTCGCGAATACAGAAACCGTGAATATGGAATGGTATTTTACATGTGATTATAAGGAATACGTTCTTGGGTGACAAAAAATAACAAAAATATAAAGAAAAAACAATTCATTGAAGTTATTGATTAACCAGTCAGTATATTCAGTCTTAGACAATGGTTTGAAGTATTTTGTAATTTTTTCTTGCTTGACAGTTTTTAAAAGCTTTTTTAATTCAGAGTGATTTTAAGCAGTGGCATTCTTAAACCATCCATTCGCAATTTCGGCAATAGGTATTAGCAAGTTAAAGTTAAAATTTGCAAATTTTACGTCAGTTTCGTCAGTCAGATCCGCGAATAACGAAATATTTAGCCGCGAATATAGGAATTGGGACGCAATTTTTTAATCCGCGAATAGTGAAAACGTGAATAAAGGAAGCGTGAATAAGGAGGTTTTACTGTATTATAACTGATCAGTTGCATCCCGTGGTTTTACCCGCGTAGTTTTCGTGATTTACAAGGATAAAATGTAGCCTATGACACTTACAAATAACGTTGTTTTCTGATGGTAAAAGAATTTTTAAAATCGGTTTAGTATAACCAGATCGTACGTCCTAAAATACCACAAAGGAGATGTTCCAAAATTGTATGGAGCCCAGGTTTAGTCAATGTACCCTAGCGGAAATAAAAAAGAATTTTTTTTTAACTATTTTTGATTATACAAATCTACGAATTTACTTTAATTCTTTCGAAACACTAATAAGGGTAATAATGGCGGATTGATGACGTTTTCAATGCAGTAATCGATTTGACATTTGCTGTCAATTGTCATATTTGCTTTATGGGCGCCATCTTGGTATAACTCAAAAACATGGGTCTTAATTTTATTTATTTCTTTTTATTTAGTTACATTTATTCACTTTAATAAATTTTAATAAGTTGCTTGTATTTTTAAAATTTTAATGATACGGGGTACAACAGTGGACCAGAAATGGACCATCTCCTTTACCTCTTTAAAATATTGGTATAGATATCCAGTTCTTTATCCAGGATTTAATTCTAAAGTGAACTTGAAAATTAAAGACGCATTGTCCAAATCAGTTCTATATTTTGCGAGCATTGCTGGAAGATACGTGGAATTGAAATAGGTTAAAAATATACGTTGTTTTCAAACTTGTCAAATGGTAATACCAACTGTTAACCGTGTAACCTTCGTCGGAACTGTATGATCATAATCGATTTGCTGAGTGTTGATGTATCGTGCAATCAACGCTTCGCTTCGCTTATAAATAGCCTAGCAAAGTCAACATTGGAGTGTGAAATAGCCGAATAACTACTTTTTGTACATTTCGATTGACTGAAATTGTGATAATTGTGCTGGTGAATGAATATTTATTTATAAGTGACTTCAAAAAGAGGAGGTTCTCAATTCAAAGCTTTTGTTTTGTTTGTTAACGTTGGTTACCTCATAACTTCGTCGTTTATTAACCAATTTTAAAAAATATTTTTTTGATTAAGAGTAAATTTAAAGGTTTAGTAATTTTGTGTTAAAATCAAAATAACTAAATTAAGTGATGGAAATTGCTCATACTGTGGCGTTTACAGTCACTATAAGACACTAAAAAACAGAAAATTTCGTCAATATTTTTGTTAAAAAGATTATATTAAATATATTTTACACGCGTTTCAATTATAAATTCCTGAAACAGTTAGTGAATATTAGTAGCAATCGTCGACATGCTTTGAGATCAAATCTCATCCTCTAAAATCGTACAAAAGAAGAATAAAAAGAGGGACGTAGAATAAGTCTATCTGTGCATCTGTCCGTCATGGACATCGTACTCGTAGTATACATAATACGATGCGGTTTCGTTTAAAAGATAGAAATGCATAATATAAAAATGGTTCTTAGCTGTAAATAACCGAAAAACCCATCCCATGATTTTGGTGTTTTTCTATTGAGATGAAAAGGATTTTTGACATGAAAATTATTGTAGCCTGACAGTTGGGGTAGTTTAGATAGATTAAATTATTTCATAATTTGAAGTTCTAATATAAAAAGCAATACGTACATAATAACAATGAAGGTATGTTGTCTTCTACGTGTATCCATATCAACTTATTCTACCTCAGTATAGAAAGGTCCCATGCTTGAATAAAACCCTACTAAGACTGATTAAGATTAAAACCACACTGTTCGTACAGTAATCTTCCTAAGGTAAAATCGTGGATCCAACTGAAGCTGTGATTTCGATTGGGAAATGACACACGAGCCACCATTTCCGACGTGCACTTTGAGCGATAGATGAACTTGCCAGTGTACGTGTAATGTGATTTGTTACCTCTGAAATTGAAAACTTTAAGGGCAATACTTTTTATATGCAAACAAGATTTTTATATGCAAACACTTAAATTCGTGTTAGTCTAAGATCCAGCATTAGAAAAATATCCCTCATCTGTTATTTATTAATGATAAGAAATAAATAATACACAATGTCCACAGTGACTCATTGCAAATAGGTAGCCTAAAGAAAGGGAGAGTTAAAAAACAAAACAAAACAAAATTTAGGAAACAATGAAAATGCAATTTAAATTAAGCAAAAATCTTACAGTAAGCATAGAGCTTTCAACGACAACTAAATAACTGATGAGGGTATATATAAATAGCATTACTCAACTGTTTATATCTGGCAACCCCACAGTTGCAGTATGAAAGCAAACAACCTTTACGTTTTCGAGTCTGTTGGATATATTCTCTTAATTAGTGTACAATTTTAAATTTTATTTAACCAATGAGGGAAGTAGATATTTTTGAATGAAGATTTAACCATTATTTATCATTTGGCCGCAAGTTTATTTCGCTAACTATTTGCAATGTATCAATCTAAATATTTTCTATCATTTATTTCTTACCCCAAATAAATAATAGATGAGGATTTAAATTTCGTATGCCGGATCTCGGATTTTTTCAAATCGGACAAGTAGTTCCTGAGATTAGCGCGTTCAAGTAGGCAAACAAACAAACAAACTCTTCAGCTGTATAATATTAGATTTATACCATACTTTTTAGAGGGAGACTTATCTGTAGTCGGATTTTTCTTTCTGAAACTTGGGTTTTATTAGGTATTTAGGTACACCACCTAAAAATAAAAGATATTTTTTGTACGTACCTATTGTTTTTAGTAAAGATAAACGTTTTGAGTGTGATTTTACTATTTTACTAAGAATGTTAAGAGCAGCAAAAGGCCATAGATAATAGACAGTAAAGATTTCAACTTGGAACCTCAAGTCGTTCGAGCACAAGAGCCTTGACACAGATTCTGTAATCTCTGGTCAATCTGTGGTCAATAGTACGGAATACTAGAATTCAATTACCCAACTCTATTCTTCGGGAAAATTAAATTAGCGGAACTTCGTCGAAATTCACCATTAAATTCCATATGGAGATTCTAGCAAATTGTAGTTAGGTTTGATACTAAGACACTATGAAGAAACTACTCAATTTCTGTGGTTTCGTCGTCATCAACCCATATTCGGCTCACTGCTGAGCTCGAGTCTCCTCTCAGAATGAGAGGGGTTAGGCCAATAGTCCACCACGCTGGCCCTATGCGGATTGGCAGACTTCACACACGCAGAGAATGAAGATAATTCTCTGGTATGCAGGTTTCCTCACGATGTTTTCCTTCACCGATTGAGACACGTGATATTTAATTTTTTTAAAATGCACACAACTGAAAAGTTGGAGGTGCATGCCCGGGACCGGATTCGAATCCACACCCTCCGGAATCGGAGGCAGAGGTCATATCCACTAGGCTATCACTGCTCTTTATCTCTGTGGTTTCACCATCTATCAAATACGAATGTGTGTTATAAAGTTCAATTTCCTGATAAGCTACCAATTGTTTTTGTAATTACACATTTAAAATTTCATAACTAAATATTTTCTAATTAAAAAAAAATAAAAGTAATTAATTTAAAAAATAATGAATATTAAGTATTATCCAATAACATTACAAAATGCGCATGTGTGTTGTGTGCATTTTAAGAAACGGTGAAGTAAAACACTGTGAGGAAACAAGCAGAGAATTTTCCTCATTCTCTGCGTGTATGAAGTCTGCGAATCCGCATTGGGCCAGCGTAGTGGACTATTGGCCTAACCCCTCTCATTCTGAGAGGAGACTCGAGCTCAGCAGTAAGCCAAATATGGGTTGACAATGATGATGATGGCATATTCATCTTTATAATTAATTCAGTTAATATAAAAATTAACATTACAGAAATGTTTTACAACTCCACTAACCAGCGATAACTGAAGAACATATCTCAAGAGCTTTCCTAATAGCGTAATTAAACCCTAAACCCGAAGGCAACTCCACGATCATACTTTGCGCCAAGTGATATTTAAGACCCCCCGTAGGCATTCAACGCCATTCTTCCTTTTATTTATTATTAGCTTTTTAACGTTATTGCCCGTATTTTAATTTCCTTGACCCAACGATTTCGTCCTGTGGGGATGATGACTAGGTTTGAATATATTGATTTTTATGAGACAGGTCAATGACAGGGTCAATATTAACCAATTTATATGTAAAAAACAAAGATTGACTGGATGTTTGCAAAATAAATAAGATTATAAAATTTCAAAATCTACTAAAATTCTTTTATCGTAATTAGATGAAAATTCATAAATTTCATAAGCTTCCTTACATTTTTCAATACATGAACAATAATAAACGCACAAATAACAAAGATATTAGCAATTTTGTTTGAACGCCCATACAAATCTAACGATCATTATGTACCTACGACGTCATTATTTCCTACCATTTTGTATGGGGCGCTTTTTCAGTGCCACAAATCTGACCCTAAATTTCTACATCAAGTTAACATCCCTGTTAACTTTACCAGCGGACGCACGCAACTCCGTTCGTATGAAGTTTTAATTCACAAATCCTTATGGAACAATGGATTTTCCGGTATAAAAGTAGCCTATGTTCTTCTCCATAGTCCAATTTCTCTCTATACCTACTCATCATCAAACTCGGGTCAGCGGTTTACTGTTGAAAGGTGACTTACTGTCGCATTTATATTAATATTCTATATACTCGTAGTATGGATTTTTTGTTTTATTAAAGTGTTATCCGGAATTTTTATACGCTGTGTAAGATATGAAAATCTAAATCAGCACGGAAAACGGTTTTTTGTTACAGTTAAAATGTTACTCGATTATCGAGTAAAGATTAATAATTTAACTCAATTAAAGTTTAAATGAAGAGATACCTCAATTTGTTTGTTATTACTTTGTCCGATTAAATTCGAATTCTACGCGAACAAACTACTTGACAACTATTAATCCAATTTGAAGTCATGCTTTAAATTTCATCCACTTTCAACTTCAAGATTCGTATTCCATCTACTTTCAACAAATAGCATTCATACTTCATCCACTTTCACTCTACTTCAGCTTTTCTTTCACGCGAATCTGGTATTGGATTTCCAGGGATAATAATTTCACACTTTATTTGAATTAAGCCTCCAATTTCTCTCGCGGGTTATCGAAATCCCATTATAACCATGCTTATTGCTCAGTGAATCTGAGGGAGATATGTGTTACTGGGCAAGATCGAAAGGTGGGCATTATAAATATTACCCAGACATATAGAAAACCGAGATACTGTCAGAATGTTATTAAAATCTACAACTTAAAAAAGAATTAAATGTCTAAAAAGTAAAACTTTTAAATCAACTACATACAGTAGCAATCAGTACGATTCCAACTGCGCTATACTATCTTTGTTGATTGAAATCCTGGATTGAGAATAAACAGCATTTTCAATGTTGGCAATAGGTATCTAATAGTACATTTGCCTAGGCGATAAGACGATTTACGGACGATTTTAAAGGACTTACAAGCCATAAAACCTTTTAAATTTGCATGAATAATGAATATTCGATACATGTTTTTCTCCAGTTTCGGGGAAAAATATAAATCATGATGTTACTCTTTAAAACATCAGCTAAAATTCAAAGTCCCGTCAAAACAGACAAATAGAAAAAAAATCAAGATTTTTTTATATTTGCCGTATTATACTTACTTGAATAATTTAACAAATGTGACATAATTAGGGAAACCCTGTTAATTAAAAATCACAAACAGACCATTCAATATCATTTATTTGTAGCTTTATATAAACGAGATTCCTTACAAACATTCTGAAAATAACTCGCATTCGGACTGAAAAGAGCTGGTTTTATTTTACCCGAATACGCTAATTATGATATTAATTTATTTAATACCAAATACGAGCGGCAAAGCCAATTATATAAGTTATGATTTTAGCAATTAAGCATTTTCCACCCTAGGGCCTAAACAAGTGGTAAAATAGTTATTTACTTTCCAAGTGTGCATGACTTCGGTCTACGTGCCCATGTCGTCTGCTCTAAAACTTTAACTTCCAAGTTACTTAGGCAATACCTCAACCTACTAATGTAAATACTCCAAAGTAATAGCGCAAAGTTTAGGTACAGAGCTACTTAATGAAGAAACTTTGCCTATTTGTTTTATTAAAGATTCGTGCATTTGTCGAATAAAGTGTAAACTTGTACCGATACATTAATTCCCGTTAACTAGATGAAAAATTGATGCCGTGATACACAGTGGATATGACCTCTGCCTCCGTTTCCGGAGGGTGTGGGCTCGAATCCCACGACAAAGAAATTGAATATCACGGTGAAGGAAAAACATCGTGAGGAAACCTGCATACCAGAGAATTTTCTTAATTCTCTGCGTGTGTGAAGTCTGCCAATATGCATTGGGCCAGCGAGGTGGTGGCCTAACCCCTCTCATTCTGAGAGGAGACTCGAGCTCAGCAGTGAGCCGAATATGGGTTGATAATGATGATGACGAGATGAAAAAAGTAAATGCTAAATGCTCTCTAACGCATGCAGGGATCTTTGTTGTTTTTCGTCAATTTCGTTAGAATCGATTTGTTTTTTTATTTTAATTTAAACTTGCGCGACTTTACCGTTATATTAAAATAGAAAACGTATTTTATGTTACAAATTTGTTTGCTCTAATTATGTTTTTAATCTTTACATAAAGATATATTTTTGTTAAGCCTCTCTCTGTATGAATACTAGCAATAAACTTCTTACAAAAGCTAATAACAATTTTTTTGTACTTTAATTATTATAAATCAAATCTATATTTTTTGTGTCAGACAGAGGTGACAGATAAATTATAGTACACAATTAAATCATCATCATGATTAACCACCCATATTCGGCTCACTGTTGAGCACGAGTCTCCTCTCAGAATGAAGGGTTAGGCCTTAGTCCGCTACGCTGGCTAAAATGCGAATTGGCAGATTTCACACATATAGAGAATTAAGAAAACTCTCAGGTATGCAGGTTTCCTCACGATGTTTTTCCTTCACCGTTTGAGACATGTGATATTTAATTTCCTATAATACACATAATGTGATAGCCTAGGATATGACCTCTGCCTTCGATTCGAAAGGCGTTGGTTCGAATCCGGTCCTGGGCATGTACCTCCAACTTTTCAAAGTATATACCCCGAGATTTTTACAATCTCTGGAACCAATTATAAAAGTATACATCAAAAAAGCTATTTCTCAGATTTTCAGACGGAGACTCGGGCGTCCACTAGTTATATAGTTACAAGGATATAATATAACGCTCACCTACATTTTTGAAGCAGTAAATTAATAAGCTACTAGTAAATACAGCGCAGGTTTATTAAGATGCAAGCTTTACGGCATAACAATGCAAACATTCTAGTTAGCTGGCGTAACTTGAAATTCTTAAACAATATGTAGCTGGCATTGTTTATGAATTTTAAACGCACACATAGTACCATAGTTCATTGCACACTACTAATCCATACTAATATTATAAAGCTAAAAAGTTCGTTTGTTTGTTTGATTGAACGCGCTAATCTCAGGAACTACTGGTCCGATTTGAAAAATTCTTTCAGTTGTAGATAGCCTATTTATCGAGGAAGGCTATAGGCTATATTTTATTTCCGTATTCCTTCGGGAACGGGAACCACGCGGGTGAAACCGCGCGGCGTCAGCTAGTTATATTATAACAAGCGTAGATTAAGGTCAATCTACTTATATTTAGAGGTAATTTTTGTGCGAGATAACATGTGCCTTCGATTCGGATTCGTAGGTTCGAATTCGGACCGGGTCATGCACCTCAAATTTTTCAGTTATGTGCATTTTAAGAAATTAAATATCACTTGTGACGGAAATATCAAATGGTAAAGGAAAAAAATTTCTCTCATCATCTTTGTTGCTCATCTCCTTAGCTAACCATAGATCAACCATCATTGAGTTTTGACTCAATCGTTTATTATTGTTTTAGATCGGAAGTTTTATTAAAAGCTTATTCTGTTTTCATTATTATAAACGCCTCATAACCCGACATAATGACTCATAATAATCTACAAGTTGCTTCTGACTTAATTTTCCTGTGAAAACCGCGCATTATCCGATATTTTATTCAAAGTACAAACTCTCGATCGCTACTCTCTTTAATCATAAAGTAAGATATTATATTTGAGTGTAACGTTACATTTGCTCTTTCCATTCAACAGCAACTGCTATTGAGCAATATGTTATCCAAAATTTAAGTCGTGAACAAAATCAATCTACATTCGCCCGAGATAGATAATAACCAGAGGTTCATGGAAGGAAAGCTTTCAACAAAAGCTTGCGGCAAATAGATACATGGCAAGGCTACAGTTCGCTCGCTGCATATTATCTATACTTTTATTTGGTATTCGCCTGTTGCTCGCCGCGACAAGGTCGTGAACTTGGGGTTGGTTCTGTCCTGTGAATCAATATTAATTATCTCTACACTGTTCATATATTTTAATGAAAACTCAGCGAAGTTCGTATCTCAACTCAACTTAGGCACTAAAGTTTGTAGAAAATTTGTCAAGGATAATAAAGTGTAATTGCTGGAAGTGTCAGATAAAGTCAAGCCACCTGGGAGTTTTCACCGAATACGCTGTCTTTTGAGATATAACAAAACAATGGTGGGCAACGAAAAAACAAAAAATATTTTATATTAGAGATAGGGCATCAAAACTGTGCGCAAAAAAAAAAACAAAACTTAATTTAATTTAGTCGCATATTAGACGACGAAAGTTATTTACATCTGACGGCCTCCGTGGCGCAGTGGTATGCGCGGTGATTAACAAAACGGAGGTCCTAGATTCGATCCCTGGCTGGGCAGATTGAGATATTCTTAATCTTCCAGGTCTGACTGGTGGAAGGGTTCGGCCGTGACTAGTTACCACCCTACCGGCAAAGACGTACCGCCAACCGAAACATCCTACCAGGCATAACTGCGTCAGAATCCAGATAAGTCGTTAGAGAATTAATGCCAGCTTAATTTTATTAGAGATCTATTAGCATGAGGTTTTGTTCGGGACATTAACTCTCGTTTCATATTGTGTTTAAGCGGCACACCTCTTTGCCCTTTTACGATTCCTATTCCACATTAAGTACTGCGGATACGAGTATGTTCTTGAGTAGGTTTTCATGTATATTGAGGAGTACAATCTTTATCAAATAACTCACTTTATAACGACCTCCGTGGCGCAGTGGATTTACAAGACAGAGGTCCTGTGTTCAATCCTCGGCTGGGCCGATTAAGGCTTCTTAATTGGTCCGGCTGGTGGGAGGCTTCGGCCATTGCTAGTTACCATCCTAAAAAAAGAAAGAGGTGTGGATTTTCATCCTCTTCCAAACAAGTTAGCCCGCTTCCATCTAAGATTACATCATCATTTGCCATCAGGTGAGATTGTAGTCAAGAGCTAACTTGTAAAGAATAAAAAAGTAATTTACGAAAGTAAAACATAAACATATCGACACAAAATATATTAGAAACATGATCTTGTAAAAGGTTGTATTCAACAAGGTGAAGCTATATTGGAAAATTTAAATGGATTTTCAATACGTTTGCTCGTAAAATGACTTCTATCTTATGTGACTTTTAAAAGTAGACTATTACGTTATACTGTGCCATAAAAATATCTTTATTGAAGTTCACTTTCAAACTATTACATGCAGGTGGCAATATTTTTATCGTAAAACAGGTACTGTGGTAGAAAATTCAGTCCGGCCTTCGGTAAATCTGAAAATAAGTGGTAGTTTCGTAGTTTCAAGTAGTTTTGCCGTTGAAAAATTTATTACACGTACCTTTGGTTCACGTGTGCACTGAAAACTAACTATTCAGCGGAAGCAATCGTTTCGTTGCGGAAATGACACGAATGAATAACAAAATTTTGTTATTTTCCGCGGAACTGTACCTGAAAATTAAGGCATTATTATGTTTTACATATAGAATATAAACTACTACCTATTATTCATTATATTTGCGTATATTGTTGTATGCTGCAAAACAAAACTTGGTAACGTTTTGTTGATGCATCATCATCATCATATCAGACCATGGACGTCTACCACAGGACATAGGCCTTTTGTAGGACCTTCCATACATCACAATCCTGAGCCTACATCCAGAGAATCCCTGCGACTCGCTTGATGTCGACAGTCCACCAAACCAACCAATGCACTTTCTAGTGTGGGGTCGCAATTTCAGCACTTTGAGACCCCGGCGTACATCGGCTCTTCGAACTATGTGCCCCGCCCAGAGCCACTGCAGCTTCGAGACTCGTTGAGCAATGCCGGTAACTTTGGTTCTTTTGCGGATCTCCTCATTTCTGATTCAATCACGCAGAAATACTCCAAGCATAGCTCATTGAATGACTTGGTCGCTAACTATGGGCCTCATAAGAAGGCGGTACCTCAGAGTCACATAGCGGGCGTTTTATAATCCACTCGCACACAGCCGCGACTTTCTCTGCGTTAATATATGTACTTCCTCTTGAATCACTCTATTTAATGAAGCCGCATCAAAATCGGTTGCGTAATTTAAAATATCTAAGAGAAGCGACGGCGAGAATATTTCTTAAAGAAAAGAATACAATAAGTACCTAACTGCTAACTCACCCTTAATAGCTTTAGAACTTATGCTCGAATTTATGCTGGTGGCAAGAATACTGGCTACAATTCTACGTTTAACAGTCAGGGCTAGTCCATATTTTTTTTTAAATTTACAATTCATAACTCACTCACCTATTCATAAAAACTTTGTTAAACATGAAGTTTAATCGTAACTTGCCTGAAGCTTATGCCTCCAATCGTAACTTAAGACTTGGGTCGGATATTTGCATTGCTGGATGTATCGTTAATACAACATCCATAAAGTCAGAAGCTAAGAGTACACACTACGAGAATGTCAGGAGCGGAAAGCTAACGTGGCAGCAGAAGTAACGTTTGAACTGCGCTGCAATTTGCCAGTCGAGCGCTTGGGGAATACACATTTGATGTTTCGTTTAAGCAAATTCTCATGTCGCGCTTCACTTAATACATTTTGATTACAGGTAGAAATAGCAGCAGAATTTTAAAAATGGAATTTAAATTTGACTTGATTGATTGATTTGGATTACAACTTTTACAACTTTTTGGATCGTTATATCTCAACGGTGGCTCGTAGAAAAAAAAGTATTAATAATTTTTTTGTAGATAATTTTATGATCTACAATTTTGTCTAAGGTATTTTTATGATAAAACTTACCGTTTTGCAGAAAATGGCGAAAATCTCATTTTTTGAGCTTTGACCTAATTTTTTTTTTTTAAAGGGGAAAGATGGGGAACTTTCAAATTTTGTTTTTAATGATATTTTAAACAATCTTACTGATTTTCAGCTTGGTGGGAATTTAGGTAACTTTACTCTTATTTTTTAGTTTAATTTGACCGGACTAATGCTCTAGATTCGAGTTTTTTTTAAGCAACCGATTCTTAAGAGCGAAATATATAATCGTATCTACACCTTCCTAAGTTGATTTATCGGTCTAAATATGGTGGCTTATTATTTTTTTTATTCTTTACAAATTAGCCCTTGACTGCAATTTCACCTGATGGTAAGTGATAATGCAATCTAAGATGGAAGCAGACTAACTTGTTAGGCATAGGATAAATACCCATTTCGGTTTCTACACGACATCTTACCGGAACGCTAAATCACTTGGCGGTACGTCTTTGCCGGTAAAGTGGTACCAAGCCACAGCCGAAGCCTCCAGCCAGATCTGGACCATTAAAGATAACCTAAATCGTCCCAGCCTAGGATCAAACCCAGGACCTCCGTCTTGTAAACCGCGCATACCACTGCGCCACGGAGGCCGTCTTGTAGTATGTATTGCCTACTATTTGCTTTTGTGTTTATTTTTGTGGCATATATTGAACCTTGCATTTTCCGATGCTTAAAACTAATGATTATTTAATTATTTTCTTGTTCATTTATGGTTATTCTCACATATACATCTCTCATTATAATATCACAATAACTAATGACTCACAAAAATAAACGGTAAATATAAAAAAAAACTTTGAAGAGAGAATGGCTTGGATGCCTTAGAATATTAATTGATTATGAAACACGGCTAAAACTCACGTGATATTAGGTCGGAGTATGCCCCACTAGTTTTGAAGCCATACGGGGCCCTTAGTCATGAACTGGTTCTTGCAACGCGGCACGATCCAAACTAATATCTTTTAAATATCTTGTCTAGTCCCTTTATTCCGTAAACGTTAAAATGATAAGTGAAAACAAGCATTAGAGCTCCATAACGGCTTTCCTCAGTGTAATTAATCTAGAAAGTTGCCCCACGCACTTCGCATCAAGCAAGTGATATTTAAGGACCCCAGAGGTCCCGAACGACATTCTCTATTATGAGCCTTTTAACTTTGCCACGTTTTATTGCCTTTGTCTTAAATCTTATCTCCTCACACTTCAACCCTCAGTCGTTTTTACATTCGCTTTTTTCGTATTTTCCTCAACAGGAAACTTGATACTAATAAAATTATTTTCTTGATATCTTTAATTATTTACGCTCCTTCACCAAGACGTGACACAAATTGCTCTATGAAAGATATAAATTACAATTAAATAAGTGAGATGTTATACGCCTTTTGGGGTTGATTTTTTTATACCTAGTGCATTTCACATTCGATTGATAGTCAATGTGTCTGTTACCGTGAACTTAATTTGTCACTAATAAGGGACTTTAATAAAAAAAAGTTCAACCCTTATTTAACCCCATAGGGGAGAAATTTTCGAAGTTCTTTTTTCATGTTAAACTTACTGTTTGTAGATGATTTTTCTCAAATATGACTAAAAAATGTTAGATTTTTAATTACAGAAAAAATCTAACCCTGTTCAACCCTTTAGTGTTTTTTTATCCCTATAGCATTTCACATTCTATCAATAATAATCAATGTAATCTATTAACCTGAACAAAATTTGAGAAATGAAGGACTTTCATAAAAAAGTTCAATCCTTTTTTAACCCTTTAGGGGTGAAAGTTCCTTTTTAATGTTAGACAAATCATATGAAGACCATTTTTACAAATATAACTTATTAAATGACTGATTTTTATTTTTTCACAAATTACAACCCTTTTTACCCTTTTTTAAAAAATAATTGAATAACATTACATTTCGTATTTTTTTATGATTTATGGACAATTATTTAAATTTGTTACTCTAAAATGGAGGATTTTCCATACAAACTTTCAACGCTTGTTTCACCCCCTTCTGATTTTATTTTTCCTATAAAAAGTATCCTATAACCTTCGTCATATAAACCAAGCAAAAGTTTCATTTGAATTCATTCAGAAGTGTCAGAGACAAGACGAAAACACGAACAGACAGACAGACGGACAAAAAATCAAAAAAAAATATTTTTAGCTTCAGTATCGATTATTATAATATATTGCGCCCCAACAAAAATTGTATACAGCAGCAAAATATCTTTAATGTACAGAATTAGACCTGCTACAGTTTTATTATAAGTATTGATATAGATATAGATTTCGTCATGATTTATGCTGATCCAGCAAACGTTGTTTTGCCATATTGCGCTAAAAATATCATCACACCAATTTCATAAAAATCTGTACGCCTCGGCTACGAATAGGCCGAATCACCTAAAATTTGAAGTAGAGATAGATTATAGTCTGAATTAACACATAGGCTAGGCTTTTTATCCCGGAAAAATCCATGGTTCCCGAGGGATTGTGAAAAACTAAATTCCACGCGGACGAAGTCGCGGGAGTCCGCTAGTAAATCATATTTTTTTAGATTCGAGAAGGGTAGGGTGGCTTTTATCAAAAGGTTTAAATTGGTGCCATCAAGATACTCTTTGTTTCAAATCGTTATTACAGTTTACGATCGTTTTATATTCTATTAAAAGCGTCTCATTTCGCTTTTACGATTTCACCTTACGATATTCCTTATTCTTGATAGAGTAGATTTTCATGTAGAGGCAATAATCTGTTTCCGATAGGCGATCATAATCCGTAGTGCTTGGTTGGAGGAAGTTCCTATAACCTCGTAGTTATAAGAACATGATAATATACGCATATGTTTAGCAGATGCCTGCAACTACGTCCGCGTAAATCTATACAGCCCCTTACATACATTGATTGTCTTTCTACAATCGCTAACGCTTCGAAAACTAGAAAAATGTATGGAAGTAGTACCATAATATACCAAAACTTTCTTCATTAATCATTCTACCGATTGATGAAAACCGCACGAAAATTTATGAAACGAATATCTTAGCATTCCATGGATTCACCGTGCGGGTGCCGGGTCCATCGCGTGGTAGAGAGAAAAACCCCGAGCAGAGTCCTGAACTTGTGACTACAGGATGTAGGGTTAAGGAATTCCTTGACGATCGATCAACACTCCCCGTTCTCTGCTCGTGTTGTTCTCCTATGAAACTTTTAGATTATCACGAATTAATATTAATGTGTATATAAATATAAGTACAAGTAGCTATAGGTACATAGTAATACGTATACATAATAATATGCTTAGACAAACATTATTTAGACAAGATAGATGTCTGTGATTCTTAGAATTTCCTGCTCAAAGTCCCTCGCACATGTAATGTATGTATGTAGCTACATATATATTTACTTACTTACAGATACGTAATATTTTGTAAAGAGAAATAGTTCATTTGGTTGAATACTTTCTATCCACATCGGCTTGTTTTTCATGATATTTCTAGGAAATCCTCGTTTTAAAATGCTTGTTGCATTGCATACAAATAGGAAAAAAACACTATTATGAAAATGTAAACAGTAATAGGTAAGTTAATAATGAGACATCTTTGCTGGTTTACACTCCATGAAGGAAAGCTTTATAAATAGCATTGAATGAAAGACTTTTTTAACTCCCGACGCAAAAAGGGGATGTTATAAGTTTGACGTGTCTGTCTGTCTGTGTCACCATAGCTCGCGAACGGATATTGCGAATTCAATCGTTTTTTTTTTGTATTAAAGGTGACTTATTGACGAGACATGTTTGATGAAATTCTGTAATTGAGCCGTTTACAAGTTCTGGGAGTTGAAAGTGGGGAAGAATAACCGAATGTCTGCAAATATGCTCGAGTGGGATATCAAATCAAAGCACACTGAAAGATAATGTCGATGACTTGATCGAGAGTGTAGTTAATAATTTCATGACCTCTTCTTTCAACATTTTTAATTTTATGTAATTTACAGTCTTTTCGACTAGTTGGAGGGGAATGAGAATGTTGGTAAATAATAATAATAATTGTTTATTTAAAGGTAAAAAACACCCAGTACAAATAGAATATAAGATTAATAAATAGTACATGCTAAATTACAATAATTGACTAGTATATCCGTATAAAGCCAATGTACTTGTATGTATGTACAATGTATGTATTGTAATGTACTAGTATATCCGTATAGACCAATTATAGAAGGACCTGTATCGCACTCATAGTCACGAACAAAATTTTCTGCCATTTTTGAAGAAAATGAGCTTAGGTTTGATATATATTTTATACTAAACTAGAAGTTTTTGCCCGTTTTTTTACACAATTCAATAACACAAAAAGGTATTTTTGCGGAGCTCTTTAACCGACGAACACGATTACAACTATTTAACATCGATTCTATAGAGACAGTTTTTATAATCGCATTAGATCGTTGATCATATACTTTGACAGCAAAGTAACGTCTAGCGAGGAAGGTCATATACAATAATTGGTCTGAGGTATAAAGCCAGTTACTTTCTGTTAGGCTTCTGGTGCACTGAGAGCCAATGCTTACTAAATTGAGCAGTAAAGATAAGGCTATAAATACTTAAAGAAAAAGCTTTATTGTAGCTTTAGAGAAGACAAGGAGAATTTCGTTAATAAATCTTTTAGCTAAATATATCAAAATACACCAATATCCATTCCATTCCATTCCATCGTTGTGAAAATAGTTGTAAACTTTCAAGACGTACAACTTCTCAGACTCAACAATATCGTCAACTCGTAGTACGTTTGTAAATTTCAGGAGAATCTCAATCAATTCGTATTTGAGATTCTCCTAACATAGAATTTTGAACAAAGTTTTGGACACTGTTTTAGAATGTGTATGCATGGATACATCAGTAAAAGAAAAACTACACATGAAAAGTTTCAAATAGTTTGAATGTCGAACGACGATACCCATTCAAATGGACAACTCTGCCAACAGTTTAGGCCAGCTCGCTCGTTGCAATAATTTCATGTGTAGTTTTTGGAATATGATTTCTTGCTTCTATTTTTTATTTATATCGGACAGAAAACATTTACATATTAGAGGTTAGTAAAGGCTTAAATTACCATGCAAAGGGGTTAATAAATATGTAAACAACAACACTATCCACGAATTACACAAATTAAGAATTAGGGCGTCACAAAACATACCTATAAATGACATTTACAAGACAAACAAGGAAAGTGGTTAACATGAAGGGGAATCAGAAAGAAGAAATACACAAATAAGTTCTGGCGAATGTTGATATTTTTAAGGATTGACAAATAATATAATTACTAAAACTTTCTTCATAAATCACTGAATCATGAAGACCGCACGGAAATTTATTAACTAAGCTTTACTTTTATTACGAATCTATACTAATATTATAAAGATGAAGAGTTTTTTGTTTGTTTGTTTGTTTGTTTGTTTGATTGAACGCGCTAATCTTAGGAACTACTGGTCCGATTTGAAAAATTCTTTCAGTGTTAGATAGCCCATTTATTGAGGAAGGCTATAGGCTATATTTTATCCCCGTATTCCTACGGGAACGGAAACCACGCGGGTGAAACCGCGCGGCGTCAGCTAGTTAATAATATGTAGATAAGTACTTGTAGCTATACATAGTAAAAGGTATCCTTAACCTGGTAGGTTAAAATATTTAAATCATCCCCCAGTGATATTGAAGCGTGTAATGTAGGTGTAATAATAGGTATTTCACACGAACAAATTCCTTATAAGTTAATCGCAGACTGATGCAAAAGCCGCTGGGCAATCGATATCATTGAGCATCATTTGTGATGCTGAACTTCCTATCAATTCTATAATAAAAAATACTGCGCCATTCAGCTGACTCTTTCAGCGATGAAAAGCAAAGCGTCGAAACCAAATATACCCGTAGCTGCGAAAGAGTTACGTATGTTAGAGTCGCTCTTTATAAGTATACGCTCTACTTAATTATCTATAATTCATACTTTATTTTAGACAATTAAGGACGGCAAAATGATGATAATAATTATGTGAGTGGCATTATTTCAGTACAAATAAGGGCAATAATAGTATGATGATAACAAGTGCGCTGCGTAGTCCCTTGCCAGATATGCGCCTTACTCGTAATAACATAAAATTGAAAATTTTGAAAAGCCCCTGAAGGTCATAAAATTATTGATTACACTCTCGATCAAGTCATCAATATTATCTTTCAGCGCGCTTTCATTTGAGACCCCATTCGAGTATATTTGCAAACTCGAGGTTATTCTTCCCCACTTTCAACCCCCAGAACTTTTAAATGGTTCAACCGATTTTCATCAAACATGTCTAAGAACACTCGCAGATAAGTCACCTTTAATACAAAAAGAACTAAATTGAAATTGCTTCGCAAACAGACACATCTTATCAGACGTACACTTATAACACCCCTCTTTTTGAGTCGGTTAAAATTACGCTTATAGTGATTGATTAGTTACGACAATATTCTTGCGTCTAGCGGTTTTTGCTACAATGTGTGACAAACTGTAACGTTCTGTGTGTATTGATAATTTTGTTGAAAATCGCTTAGTCATTTATTGTAAGGTTATATGCATAATAAATCACGAAGCCGTTCATATGATGCTTTTCTATTTTATTTACGTGAGAACAAAAATCCTACGTATTCCCTCGTAAATTTTCTGTAATATTAGAATTTTTCTATAGTACTTTAACATTACTCAAAAGCATATTTGAATGATGTTAAAGTTAATGGAAATTCCAATTTTTTTCTAATATTTACTTGTAAGATGATTAGGGTATAGCTGTTAAGTTCTTTTGTAAAATAATCGATTGTTCATCCACACTTTCACACCCATTTAAATTCGTTGATGACACTCCCATGAGATGCTGGCGACGGGGGGAAATACTGCGTGGGTGTGAAATCGTGCGTACGGGGAAGTACGGTGCATCAGTCGTGGGTTTGTCATACATCGCTACACGCCCCCCGGCCCGCGCGAACCATCGGGTGTGTTACGAACGAACTTGCCAAACTATAAAAACCGTTCTGTTACTAAGGTACCAGACACACTAGGGCCTAGAGGTCAAACTAATAATCCCTCTAATCTGACACTAATGTCAAAATTGAGTTAAAAATGTAAAACGTAATTTAATGATGATTCGAAATAACCGAGTTAGCGTTGATTTTGAATAAAATATTTTCGACTTTGACTTTAATTTCGCTTTGACTATCCCCGTAACGCTGAACCATTTCCTGGTTACGGCGGCAGGGCGGGTCACTTAACTAGGTCACCGTGAACCAAGGTCACCGCTTCGATCCAGACATTTCATATTTAGTAGCTTTTTTCCCAGTTTCGCTTACATAGGAGTCAGAGGTCGAATAATCAAAACTACGAGTAGGTACAGGTACCTTATAAACATTAATCAGGATTATGATTATTAAAGGTTGATCTTATGAAATCTTAACTGAAAAATTTTATATTGAAATTTTACATCAATTTTTTTTTTTTCATGCACAATATAACACAATTGTGACAGTTTATATTTAACCCTACAAAGCAACATATAAGTAATAAGCAACATAGTAACTTTTGTGACGCAGGTCTTTTAAAACGAGAAAATTATTACAATTAGTCTTACAATTGTTATTAATTGAGCAGATTTTCGGTTTTTATGAAACCTGAAAGTTTGTTATTTGTGTTCCAGTGGTATACGAAGGTGTCAATGGTCCTCATTCTTTAAAGTACCTATAAAACGTATTTTTTTGATATTTTCTATACACAGGAAGAAGTTACAGACTTTGACTCTATTTGGACATATTATATTTCAGGAAAAAGCATGATAAAGTTTACACAAGCTCTAATACCTTATTAAATTTTTTTCATTATTATATGGTGCTATTTTATATAACGCATAGTCTTTTACACGGTTGATACTCACCCTGATATAGGCCACTGTTAAGTATTTATAGAAGACATTGACCTTAACAGCTTCATACATATAGATCGATAGACCCCTCACAAATTAATATCTGTCTATCATATTAATTGATTATGAAACACGGCTAAAACTCACGTGATATTACGTCGGAGTATGCCCGACTAGTTTCGAACCCATACGGGGCCCTTAGTCATGAGCTGGTTCTTGCATCGCGGCACGATCCAAACTGCGAAGCGGCTGCGCGACGCGCTGCTGCACGCATTGCGCGCGCGGAGAGGGGTTGAGTGGTGGGGAGTGAAGGTTCCGTTACACTCTCCGACGGTTCATTAATGTCATCTTCATTAGACTCGTCTTCTTGTAAGCAAACCGAACTAATGCTATCTTGTTCCAAGTTTGTTGTATGTGACAATGGAAGAAATAGCGGTTTCCACGCTGTGGGCAGCAACCATCCATGATCCCGATTAAAGCTCATGACTAAGGGCCCCGTATGGGTTCGAAACTAGTCGGGCATACTCCGACGTAATATCACGTGAGTTTTAGCCGTGTTTCATAATCAATTAATATGAATAACACTCACGATAGTTTAAATTCTAAAAACTGTCTATCATTATTGAATTATATTACTTTAGAGTAGTAATATAATAATAATAAGACTCACAATAGTAGCACACATAGCCAATCCAAACCAATGCCATATTAGATTCAAAAATCTATATTTACAACTGTAACAGGACGAGGTCTGTACATTGAAGATACTATATAAGATTTTGAAATTTTTATTGGAGGGTACTCTATAATCGATACAGAACAACGATTTTATCATCATCAACATCATCATATCAGCCGATGGACGTCCACTGCAGTACATAGGCCTTTTGTAGGGACTTCCAAACATCACTATACTGAGCCACCTGAATCCAGCGAATCCCTGCGACTCGCTTGATGTCGTCAGTCCACCTGGTGGGGGTCGACCAACACTCCTTGAACTATGTCGATAACGACTTTATACTATTAGATTATTACAAAATCACCGCAAAAAGTGATTCAAACTTACATTTACAATATATTTATGTATACATGATTTTTACACTTCCTAAACACACAACGCGTCATTGTAGATTAGGTATTTATATGTTTATGTAACTTTTATGCGACTAAATGAAATTAAGAAAATTAGACACCTTTATTCGCCTCGCCCTTTGATACTGAAGCAAAAAAAAATTGACAATAATAGAAATAAATAAAATACACATCAAATATCACCGACAACAACCCCTCATCTACAGAAGAATTTATTGAGCTAAAATAACTTGTAATACAAGTTCGGTACTATTGAAAGCCGTGATAGCCCAGTGGATATGACCTCTGCCTCCAATTCCGGAGGGTGTGGGTTCGAATCCGGTCCAGGGTATGCACCTCCAACTTTTCAGTTGTGTGCATTTTAAGAAATTAAATATCACGTGTCTCAATCGGTGAAGGAAAAACATCGTGAAGAAACCTGCACACCAGAGAATTTCTTAATTCCCTGCTTGTGTGAAGTCTGCCAATCCGCATTGGGCCAGCGTGGTGGACTATTGGCCTAACCCCTCTCATTCTGAGAGGAGACTCGAGCTCAGCAGTGAGCCGAATATGGGTTGATGACGAACTATTGAAAACGGGTACTTATCTAATTAAATAACATCTCTTCATCGTTGGTCTACTGTCATTATCTGGGAAACTTTTAAGTCAGAAATTAAAATGATGAGTACCTACGGAACAATTTGGATGTCGATTGGGATTCAACATTTTTGCGCATTTAATGAATTACGTTGCAAAGCCTCAGCAAAAGGCAATCTTTTTATGGAGAGTTGAGTAGTTTTAGGGTTGTCACCTTTTTTATGAAAAATATTTGTATTTCTTTTTTTATTCTGTGATTCTGTTTTAGTGTGTAATTTCATAATAGAAATATTAATTTTAACCTCAACTTACACGTGTTTGTGATATTCCATTTGCCATCCTACTAATATTATAAACGCGAAAGTTTGTATGGATGTTTGTTTGGATGTTTGTTAGTCCTTAACGCCGCTACTACTGAAGCGATTTGACTGAAATTTGTAATGGAAATAGATTTTACCCTAGATTAACACATAGGACATTTTTATCCCGAAAAAATCCATGGTTTCCCGAGATTTGCGAAAACTGATGATTTTGATTGTATGAATGTTTGTTACTCTTTCACGCCTCCACTACTGAACCGAATTAGCTGAAATTTGGTATTGAGATATATTATAACATGGATTTATACTTACATAGGCTACTTTTTATCCCGGAATAATCCATGATTCCCGAGGGATTTGTGAAAAACTAAATTCCACGCGGATGAAGTCACGGGCGTCTAGTTAAATATATTTTAATTTTTGAATAATAACATCGTCGTGCGATCGCAGCCCATCGCCAAAACATTAATACATTTTATGAAAAATTTAATTATCTGTCTGTGATTTCAAAATAACTGTGTTTTACCAAGTGGTTATTTACCCGATACCAAAACACAAACAAGCTTTTTTAAAGTTTTTGTCTGTCTGATTTGTCAGGGGTAATCTATGGAACGGCTGAACCGATTCAATAGGACTTTCTCTGGAAGATAGAGAAGGTTATTAAAGAAGTTATAGGCTACTTTTTATACCGGAAAAATCAATGGCTCCCACGGGATTTATGAAAAACTGAAATGCACGCTGATGACGTTTCAGGCGTCAGCTATTTTTTTAAATAAAACTATATATCTATGACAGTTTTTTCTATAAAGCCTTATTTTATTTTACACACCTACAATTCCAATATACTCGTAATCACACCCTGCAATAGTTTTGTGAAAATTCATATTATGCATAAAAAAATAATAAACCGACCATCCTACTAAATTTCATTTAAGTTTAGAGACCTACTAGTAGGATAGGGGTAGCCACGAAACCATGAAACACTAAAAGCTCTAACTATGAATTACAATAGCCCTACGAGCAATGCACGTACATCGGCTTTGTGGTAGCCATAGAACACTGGCGCACTACATCTAGGTCAGGCTAGGGTTGTCTCTCACGGCCATTTTTTTTTGTTTTTTTATAGGTAAAGGCCCTTGACTGTATATTGTTCAGTGGCTCAGTGCTGTATATTCCTAAATAGATTTATTTTATTTTTATTCAATCACAAGGTAGTCCTTGACTACAATCTCAACTGATGATAGTCTAAGATGGAAGCCGGCTTACAAGAGATAGAAGTTCAGCCTACCTATCTATACCTCTGACGGTTTGCCTAGCTTGGCGGTGCATCTTTGCCGGTAGGGTAGTTATATTACATTTGTAAGTAATCAAAGGTCGGATATAATAATAACATTTTGACGTTGTTTAAAACATAAAATCAAGAATGCATATAATTTCTGCGGCGTTTACTTTGTTGCAAAGATTAGATTATTACATCGATGGATGATGGATGATGGATGGATCGATATTCAAGGTCAGCTATTAGGCTTTTAACTAGTGACAACTCTCGCCTTAATAGCATAACCAGAGAAGATTTCTTTTAATCAATCCATTTTTAACTTATTTGTCTAAAAGACGAGCGACGATGCGAGACGCGAGCGCGATGCGACGAGCGATGAAAATTGGTTTTTGAACGCTCGTCTATTGCATTTTCTAAAGGTTTTGTGTAGTTTATCTGAAAAACTAGAATATTTCGAAGCAAGTAAAAGTAATGGCTCCCTTTACCCCAGCCTTGGGCCCGGGAATCGCTGCTTTCAAGACAATCAAGATGACTGACAACATAAAAAGAGAAGATTTACTTATTTAAGCTTTAATTTGTTATTACAACCTGCTATTTTCCATAAAGTGGAACACAAACAATATTATCTTATATTATACTAAGAATATTCACTAAATTATAAAGTCCTGGCTTGTACAAATTGATAAATAATTAAATGAGATACTGAAAATTTGAAAATTCATTAACAACAGAATTATTTCAGTTGTTAGGGAAGGTAAATTTTGAAATTTGTCGAGCACAAAATAATAAAACGGAGATTTATTTTCAGATAGCTTTGTTTGTAAATCATACTGGTAATGTATAGGTCTATAAATTATGATTTACGAAAATGTTTCCCGCTTTATTTGTTTATTGTTGTAATAGTAATCTATGACTTCTGCACGAATGATCGTAAGCTAAAATTGTTTACATTCCTCCCACATGGAAAACAGTAAATATATCTATAACGATTTTAGTGTTCCGTACCTCTAAAGGAAAAAAAACTGAATCCTTAGATTTGGATCAGTTTGTTGTCCATCGGTCAAGACACAAATATCTCAAGACCGCGTGAGGTATTAAGTTATTATTATTAAAAGGACCTATAAAGGACAACGGGCACGACAGTATGAAATTGAAGTAAGAATTGATTGGCGCTTTGTGCTGTGAATAGATGGCAAAAAAGTAAAGTTAGATGGGATCAATATTCTGGATTGGTCACCTTGACTTTTTGACATCCACTCACAGCACAATCAAATTAATTAATAAATTCTCACCTTTTGTTTCGAAAACTGTCAGAACTTGGTCGCAACGCAAATTTCTATAATTAGATCACATAGATAGTTTTGGGAAATGTTAATAATGCTGCACCATTGGAAGTAGTTAAATTATGAAAGTGGTTTATGAAAAATGAAAATTTGGAAAACTCTAGCTTAAATAAACATAATACTGAGCTATTTTACCCAGTGAAATATACTCGTATCTCTCTTACGCTTAAAATATTTCTTGAGATACGAGTAGATACATGTGCTCGAGCCAGAATGTTAGAAACATTTATGCATTTCACGAACGGCTACGTTATATAACGAGGGTGCAGTTTCAGAACTACACATTCGTTTGAAAATTTATGAAGTTTTGGTTTATTTAAACTTAAATACAAAATTACCTGAAGGGCCAAATTCCAAACTATACAATGTCATTTATGAATATCTATTGGTAAATCCTCGAAAAAAGCCTCCGAGCAGACTGATAAAAACAAAGATTATCATTATCAGCCTATTTAAACGGGTGGATAAGATAAACTAAGATTATTTGAGTTTATAACAAGTAATTTAACTTGACCACCTATTATATAATAAATTGTTTTTGGTCAAAAGCGTTCTGCATAGTTACATCAGCCAGAAGTGCCTTTTATAAAGATCCTTTGGATATTGTACATGTTTGTAGGTCTGTTTTATATTTAGGAGATCTCCGCATTCGGATGCCGGGTCCATCGTGTGGTAGAGAGAAAATCTCCGACCGGATGGTTGTAAGGCTAAGGACGTCCTTGACAATTAACTAACACTCCCCTTTTCTGCTCGTGTTTTTCTCCAAAGTAAATATAAAATAATGTAAATTAGCATTTGACATTAAAAGTGTCAAATGGTTGTAAATTCAATTTATAAGTTCAATTATCTATTTCAATTAATTAATACCTGCGGGCCCTCCTCATATCGTAGACCTCTTACATCATTTTCCATTTTGTCCGGTTTGGGCTATTACAAGTTATAATTATGTAAATATAATGTAAGTGGCAAACTGGCAACCCTATCGGCGGAGCCTAGGCGTACCTGTTGATATATCGATTCAGAAGCTCTTTGATTACACACTGTTACACTATGCTGCTGTAAGCTACGAATTACCTTAGCGCTTTTAATATCATTCCACAGATGTAGTGAACTGTTTATATAACATTTCCTCATATAACAGGTCAGTACAACAGTAACAATTAAAACTAAACGATAATTTAAATCGTGTGTACTTTCTACATGAGAACAATTGCTGGGTGCTAACTCGGCCGGTATCTTTCAGAGGATCAAAGTTGGTACCTACCAGTGGCGAAAGATGGAATTTAGATGAAGGTAACGTCGTCCCAAAAATGGAAATTCAAACAGCGTGACACAAACTCCGGTTTACAATATATCTAGATACAGTACAACAATGGATATGCATGGATTTTTAAAGGTAACCTAGCGGGTATCGGCTTGCATAAACTCTTCGCCGCTGGTACCTACCTTGTACACTGCGAGACCGTTGTGTGTAACAATATTTCATAGCTTACATCTATGAGAAACCATTAAACAAATAACTGACGTTACATGGTTTGATTGGTTTCCTTGTTTGCTTTCAGAAATTATTTTTCTGAAAGCAAAAAAAGTTAGCAAATAGACCAATACCATCCACTAAATTACAAGTATTTTGTTTTTTTGCTATTACTTAGACAAAGAAATGTTATATAAAATCAATTTTTAAAATTACAATAGTACCTTAGCAAATCTTTCGGAATTATCTTTCTTGCGTTCTGTATTGGACTAAAAGCCTGCTAAAAAGTTAAGCCAAATGAAGTTAGCCAGAAATATCATCTTTTAAGAAGGCTGAAAATTTGTCAGTCTATGCTACGACCATAAGCAAAAAAGGACCTGGCGACAAGATACATCCTCTTGATATCCTGTGGAATATAACAAGATTTTTATTTTTTATTGAGAAAGAATACAATAGGGAACATAAGCTAACTTATCCTATAACAATACAAATCATGCTGCACTATGGCTGCATTATCGCGCTGGACAGCCATGCTGATCCTTTGCACAAAAAAATGAGCCAACCCTTCTGTCACCAGTCAAGGCAACTTGGCTATGATGAACTTGGAAATGATTCAAGAAATTTTAGGTTTTATTCTAGAACTGAGGATCTGGACCCTTGAAATTTGCTACTTATCAGTCACCACGGTCTAAATTGTCTTTATACGAATACTTACAGATAGTTCTCATCCTTCATAAAATGAAGTATGTCTGTCTATTGCAGGCTCACGTTCAATATTTCGTAGTGTAATTCTAAAACCTGTTTATATTGTATCAGTGTAGTCTGATATCAATATTCAACGTAATTACTAATAATTGCCTGTTTCATAAACGAGTAAGCAGGTATACACCAACTGTACGCGCGGAAATTCCTCATAATTTCCTTATGTTTTCTTGTGGAAATTATGATTTGAATGATATGATTATTGGTTTATGGTTGACTCATAATATTTATTTTAAAATGAAATAAACTATTCATGTTGGAAACTTACAACTTTATATAATGATTTATTTATTTTGACATCATCTCCTGAGGATGCTTCGGTTTCGGGGTGAAACGTACGTATAAAGTATTTTGTCGGACCTGGGTGACGTTGTCGCATGGATTCGTCGACTTTTCGCGGATGATAGCAAAATAAATAAATCATTATATAATCATGATGAACTTCCGCAAAGTAACACCTGCTTCTATCCAATATTTGTTGCGTAAATACTTTACAAAAGTAACTATTTATTTACGTTTTTGTTTTTAGGTCAGAAAATTCGGTTTAGAAATGCAAATGAACCGAAAAAGCTGACTTTTGGATATGACGTGGGAAGACCCTAAAACAGTTTAACTTTAAATTCCGGACCAAGATCTCCTATGTGCAATTGTGCATATTCCGCCATTTTGAAAAAAGTTGAATTAAATTTTATTACATTAACTCGGTTCTCCGTTGAGATACGAAAATTTTGACTCAATACTTTTTTGTTGCTCTTTATAAGGTCTATAATTAAGGTTCTGTACATTTTTCACCTATCGCTCATCGTTAGTGAGATATCCTACCTATACCTATATAGGACCACAGGCTCACAAATTTTCAGCCTTCCTTAAACTGTTCACATAGTTCAATTATAATATTTTTCTAATTTAGTAATAAGTGATGACTACATAAAACTGTTAGCCAGCGTGGTTGACTATTGACCCTTTCATTCGGAGTGGAGACTAATGCTCAACAGTGAGACAAATGTGGATTGTTATTGATGATGATGATGTTAACATAATACACTAGGTATTGACAGTTTTACTGTGAATACCTAGTTGTTAAATGCTGCGTTATATCATATTGCACTCGTCTCGTAACTTGATTACCATAGCAAGAAATCCTTGTAGTGTGGCTCGAACTACGCTCGGAAAGCTATTCATAATAATCAGAGCCCCCACAGAGTGCCTCTTAATTAATGAGAGCAGGTGTCGAGCTATTTCAAACTTCGCACTTATTAAAAATACACAGTATAGCGGAGATCTGTTTTCGGAATAGAGCTTTTACTCCGTAGTAATATGAACGGTAGGTACTATAATGGTGATGCGCAGGAAATAAGAACCTAACGTTTATTTTTACACGCTTTAAATTAGCTTCACTTGTACTATGTATGTAAGATAACACATAACTATGTACATATGTAAAAAAATCTTGGAATCTTAATTTGACCAAGGTTTTCGATTAGGATGAAATTTGGCACACGCTCTGAATTCTGATGACAATACATGACTAGCTAAGAAACGTCATTACATATCCAATATGGCGGCCTCCTGAATTACTTTAACTATGTAGGAAAGACAAATCTTGGAATCTTAATTTGACCAACTTCCGGGCCTTCAATTAGGATTAAATTTTGCACACGCTCGGAGTTCTGATGACAATATAAGACTAGCTAAGAAACGTCATTACAAATTCAATATGCCGGCCTCCCCTAAATGGCGGACTGGCTTTTTGAAATCCACCCCCATGATATGGTTATCAAATAAAAGAGTTTGCTGTCAGGAATACGAAAAAAAATAGTCACGTGACTTCAATCCAATATTTGTAATTTTCAGAGCGTGCTAAAAGCGTGTTTTTTTTGTTTTTAAACTATTTAAAGTTATTATTATTAAATAAGACATGTAAAATATGACCACTCAAATGCAACAAGTACATGTAGATCTAAATTTCTACGGACAACATTTAGGTGCACAAAAATATCATCCACTGCAGGACATGAGCCTTTTGTAGGGACTTCCAAACTTCATGATCCTGAGCCACCTGCATCCAGCGAATCCCTGCGACTCGCTAAAATATCTTATAATAGAGCAAAAATATCATGAATAGAAAAACATACTTTTGAAAGGACGTAATATTGGTACATATGTAAGTAGAGAAGAATTATATTATTATGGAGAGACATCAGGGGCGATGGTTCCTAAAAAACCTATTCCTATTGGGTTACCTTTAAAAAATCCACGAGTTTTACGGACGTACACAATTTAACGTACTCAGTCAAAACACATTCAGACTAAAAAAACACATGAACTGGTTACCTACGAGAAAATTTCAGTCTTCGCTACTGATAGATATGGTTCATGATTCTAATATGGTAAGTTAGTCGACCACCCACTAGGAAGACCTCAGCCGCTGGATGCGTGCAGCTCAGGACCGTGGTTTTTGAAAAACCTAGGCCCAGCTGTGAAGGTCCATCAGCTGATAATGATGTCGTCATCAACCCATATTCGGCTCACTGCTGAGCTCTAGTCTCCTCTCAGAATAAGAGGGGTAAGGCCAATAGTCCACCACGCTGGCCCAATGCGGATTGGCAGACTTCACACACGCAGAGAATTAAGATAATTCTCTGGTATGCAGGTTTCCTCACGATGTTTTCCTTCACCGATTGAGACACATGATATTTCATTTCTTACGAGCCGTGATAGCCCAGTTGATATGACCTCTGCCTCCGATTCCGGAGGGTGTGGGTTCGAATCCGGCCCGGGGCATGCACCTCCAACTTTTCAGTTGTGTGCATTTTAAGAAATTAAGAAGATAATGATGGTAATGATGAAATATTTTATGAAAATGTCATTGTCCACAGCCATGATGCGGCGCGGTTCCATGGCGATTGCCGGGGGCGGCGAGCCTTTGATCGTTGTGGAGGAAAGCGGCGTTGAGGACTCCGAGGCCTCCTACCACGCGCCGGTCCCCATCCGAGGCTTCTCCGAGGATCAGGAGTCCCCTCCCGACCCGTACCACTTGTCGCCATGGCGCGACACTCGCAAGCATTCCCTTCCTACCCCCGCCTGCACATCTGGGCCTACCGCGAGCCAGGTAAGGGACAATTTGTTATACAACTGGCTGAGGCCGCGCGGTTTCACCCGCGTAGTTTCCATTATCGTAGGAATACGGGGATAATATATAGCCTATAGTCTTCTTCGATAAATGGACTGAAAGAATTTTTCAAATCGGAGCAGTAGTTCCTGAGATTAACGCGTTCAAGCAAACGAACAAACAAACAAACTCTTCAGCTTTATAATCTAAGTATACAGATACTAAGTTGGAGAGCAAGAGAAGGATTTTATTCCAAATGGCATCACTAATTTTCATCAGTAAAACCTACTACGACTAACCTATCATAGTTATTATAATATAATCGACCCTGATGTAACAAGTAAAAGAGTCGTTTACAGTTTATTTACTTAATTGTTATTGAAGTAGCCAGATAGTCAATAAACATTTTCTGTTTTTTGATCTAATTCTTTTAGTTGTAAAGAAATGAATAACTGTATTGTAACTTTATGTTCAATTATCATTAATCAATACTAGAGAAATTATCAATATTTTTAAGCTGAGCCCTTCCCCTAATGTTAAACTTATTTTTAGAAATTTATAAAGGTTATGTGATAGGTGCGTCGCCTGTCTGAGAGAGGTGAGGGCGCAGCCCGCGAGGCGCGTGAAGCTGCGTTCTTGGCTACTTTGAGCCAGGCCTCTCCGCAGCCTGGTGGGCGAAGGTATTTTTTTAATTTATAATGTTTTTTTTACACAAAAATGGTTACAGATATAATTTAGGTACAAAAATAAAACTCATAAACCACAGGTTTATTTTGTTTGGAAAGCATTTTTGTGTAGTAAGTACTAAGCTGCAATCGTTCTACGTAAACCATATTAAAGCCTGGTGAGGCGGGGGAGGTCACATCCCTTCACGGTACATCATAATCATCATCATTATCAGCATATGTTGAAATATATACCCTCATCTGTTAGTCATTACTGCTATGAAATAAATTATAGATAATGCTCACAGTGACACATTGCAAATATGTTGCCTAGCAAACACATTATTCATACAAAATCTAGGAAACCATAAACTTGATCAAAGGCAACCTAATATATTTCAATTAAGTATTTTTCATAAGTGCTTAATTGAAATAAATGATGAGGGTATACAAATAACATAACTTTTACTATCTGGCAACCCCACAGTTACAGTGTAAAAGCAACCTTGACTTTATCAATTATTTTGGGTATATTCTATTAAACCTAGGTTTTTTTTAATTGACCGATAATCACTTAATACTGTTCGGCCCCAATTTAACCTATCTCCAATGTGTCAATGTGAATATTTTCTATCATTTATTTCTTATACCAATTAAATAACAGATGAGGGTATTCTTATGCCGAATGTCGTACCTACTATCTACTCGTAATATTCCCAAATAATCTTTGAAGTTCGTACCAACGCATCAAAGTAATATTCTACCTATAGTCGTACCTATTTATGATGTCTCTACACAATGGCTAACGTTTTGAATACATTTTCCGAAATAAATACCACATCTTGTATCGATTATCGATATCGTTTCGGTGACGCTACAAATTTTGAAGCTTCACATCGGTTAACGCTTCGTTGCCTTCGAGACTTCTACTTCATTGATACGTCGTGTTCTGTGCAACAAGCTGGTTTTAGGCATCCCACAAATAAAATTGAGCAAATCGCTGATAGGTAAAACCTAAAAGATTTAAAAATCCTTTTTGTAGACATGTGATAACCAAATGGAGGAATACATAGGCTTATTAAGGGTGACGTGGTGACTTATATAAAATAGTGAAGTCTTTAAATGAAGATAGGTAAGAAAACTCAAAACTTTGTATGAAATATTAATTTAATTCCTTCTACGAGTGACTTCAACTTTTTCTCGGGTGCGAAAAAATGGTGCAGTCCACATATAATATTAAAACTATTTGAATTAAATATGTCTCAAATGATGAAGGATAAACATCGTGAGGAAACCTGCATACCAGAGATTTTTCTTAATTCTCTGCGTGTGTGAAGTCTGCCAATTCATTTTATATGTGTATGAAATTAGATTCCTTAAAATTGGAGGGTACCTATTCTACGCGGACGATATCGCGGGCGTCTGCTATTAACTCAATAAATAAAACCCGTTATCGTGTTGAAATATTGAAGGAAAACAAACAGAAAGTTTCAAAGGCGCGGCGGTAATTTCTATTTTAAACTTGTGTGAAATTTTATAACTTAATAGCTGCCGTCCGCGTTCGCAACTTTGCCGGGAGAAATTCCACTCATAATGAGCTTTTCTATCTTGGCCTGATCTAAAATTAGAAATTAAGAGTTCTCTATAAAATCCTTCATCCCCTATTTCATCCCCTTTGCGATTTAATTATATTACAACAGCTTTTTATCCTTCTTTATAGTCTAATATAAATCTTTGGCAACATTTATGAGAATTCGTTAGAGAATTATAATTATTTTCTACGGGATATTTTAAGATATCAGATCCCCAGTGGCTAGACATATAATTTTATTACCTCCCTTCGCTAGATACCCTTGAAGTTTGCCCTTTGAAGTTGAGTTTCTGACTGGGTTAATTTTGCTTCCGAAGAAAATATAAAAAATCTTTAAGGCTGGATGATTGACCTTTGCCTGACCGAATCTGAACTTTTGGAAAACCTGCTATCTCCCAATATCATGGTCTAAACTCCATAGTTGTAGTACGTCATATTTGCCGCTGGGGACGACGTGTTCTGGAATGGAGACCACGTACAAGCGAGCGCAGTGTAGGACACCCTCTAGCCAGATGGTACGACGACATTAAGAAGATAGATGGGAAGTGGATGAGGAAGGCGGAGAAACGTGTGTGGATGCGCCGCGCTCTCGGGCCAGCTTGCCAGCTTTTATTAAATCACGAAAGTCTAACCACGACAGGCACTATCTATTATTACTAATTCTTTCATAATAATGTGAAGATATACTTTATATTAGAAAATGCTACATTAAGCTTCTCTTTTCAGACATTCCGTAGTAACAATATCAAGAGTGCCCCAGGCGCTGTTCGGCCGAGGTCGGAGGGAATCAATCGCGGCATTCCCCGCCCTAGGTCGGCGGCGAGACTCCGGAGCGAGTATTAAAAAATGTAAAATATTTTTGTAACATTTAGAACATAATACAATAGAATAGAAAATACTTCAAATACTTCAAAAACTTCGTGAGCAGTGATAGCCCAGTGGATATGACCTCTGCGTCCGATTCCGGAGGGTGTGGGTTCGAATCCGGTTCGGGGCATGCACCTCCAACTTTTCAGTTGTGTGCATTTTAAGAAATTAAATATCACGTGTCTCAATCGGTGAAGGAAAACATCGTGAGGAAACCTGCATACCAGAGAATTATCTTCATTCTCTGCGTGTGTGAAGTCTGCCAATCCGCATTGGGCCAGCGTGGTGGACTATTGGCCTAACCCCTCTCATTCTGAGAGGAGACTCGAGCTCAGCAGTGAGCCGAATATGGGTTGATGACGACGACGAGAAAATACTTTATTTGTTAGCACAACACATAGACTTAAAACCAACACACTTACTACTACTTGACTCTTTTTAACCTCCGACGCAAAAAGAGGGGTGTTATAAGTTTGACGAGTCTGTCTGTCAGATCGTTAGATGGGCCTCAAAGCAATTGTCATTGGTTCCGCACATTGAGTACGTCATCACTCGTAACACATTTGTCTTTATTCATGTTATAGCTTGTGTTTTTACACTTCCACAATGAACACGAAGGCATAAGAAAAGGATTAAAATAAAAAAAACAGTAATTTTTTTTTAAGTCCACGTCCACTCATAGCGCTTGTTACGTACTAAGATAAGATGTGCGTGCACGTCTTTGGGTAATGACATAAAATTTGCGTTCTTTAGTATGGAGAGGCCCATCTAACGATTTATATCGATGTTTTTTTGTATGAAAGGTAACATGCGGTTCTTAATGTTTGATGAAAATGGTTTGAGTCGTTTAAATGTTCTGGGGGTTGAAAGTGGGGAAGAATAACCGAATGTCTGCAAATATACTCGAGTGGGGTATCAAATGAAAGCGGACTGAAAGGGAGTATTGATGACTTGATCGACAGTGTAATTAATAATTTTATGACACTCGGGGGTTTCTCAAAAGTTTCAATTTTATGTTGTATATTAATATTTTGAATTAAATGTTTTGTGCCAATAAAACGGATCCAACTTAGCTTGGAATGTTGTGGGAAGACCTTATTGAGGGAAGAACATAGGTACTTCAAAGAAGTATGATATTATTATAAACCTTATATCAATGAAAAGAGAGAAAGGAGTGTATAACTAAAGAAAAAAAAACATAATAAGAAATAAGCTATAAACGTTAGAAAAGTAAACAAATGCAAAATTACACTGATTAAATAACGTAAAGGTCGAGAATGTAATATGTGCAACGTTTTAGTAGCCTCGTGGGAAAATTTAACCTTTACATTGAATACAAAACATCGCAATCAATATGCACATCATTAAATTGTATTGAAAACCACTCGTATGTAGGGTAATTGTATTGTACGATGAGATTACAAACACGCCAACCATTGCCATTACGACATTATAAAATTCATTTTTTTTAGTTGCAAATCAGCAAATACCATAGGTAACTAATAATTGATTAGATAATAGTTAGGATGTTTTCCTATGTATTTAAAATAGTTGACATCAGAAGCGGATTTAAAGGGCAAAACACAATTACTGAATGAAGCCTGGGCTACTCCCTCCAAGAATGTTACAAATACCTAACTCCTCGAGTATTAGAGAACCTAACCTTGAGCGAAGTCTCGGACTGTGACCAATGGACGTAGGGTTAAGGAAGGCCTTTAAAACTAGTTAACACTTTCCTTCTTCGCTCAAATAATTCTGCCCAACCAAATAAACCAAAACAGCCTTGGACACCCTTCTAATATAGAACTAAGATATGATAAATAGCGTAACACATTTTTCCGACTATATTATCCCAACATAATAATAACTATCATATTTTAATAGCGGAATTGGCTGGTAAACTGGTAATTTACTCGTAATTATATTAAGAATTTCGTAACAGAAATGAACTATTAATATGTTTGCCAGGTCCGCCTGCCACCGACACACTCGGCAGCACACACAATCTCCAACTGGACATAATGGACGACATCGTGCAAGCGCGTAAAGTGCGCATGCGTATGTGGAACACTTCCAATGAAAAGGTCTGTGAAGTGCAACCTCTAGATGAACGATCCCCCGTCAGTGGGTCGGTGCGGTACACGAACCGAGGGCGCAGGCACTCAGACTTCATGGGCGCGCCGCTACCGCCGATCCCAGCTCGGCGCCGTGCTTCCGAAATGCCACCACCTATCCCTCCACGCAGCGGAGCCGGGGTTGTCTGCACTGACACAGACCTGAAACTCATGCTCAATGCTCTGACATCGTCGGCCACAGAGATCGACAGGTGTGGCAAGCCCGAACAGAAAAACAGACGACTAGCCGATATGCGATCCAGCAGTTTCGACGCGTCAACGTTACGGGAAAAACTGACGGAATCTGGAGCTACTTGGTTCACAAGGAGACACCAGACCCTGGAAACTAAAAAAAAGGAAAAAGAGATCCGAAAGCCGAAGGTGACATTCGCACCGGACTCCAAGCCGGCTTCGGGTGACGCGGCAGCCGTCGTTTGGGATAAACCAACGGGGTCAATGGTAGACGCCAGTGCCCTCGGCAGCGCTATAGAAGTCTTCCTCCGGAGTGGTACTGCAGCTGTTCCTGGGCCATCAACGTCCGGTGCAATTCCCAAAGAGACGATAGCCAAAACCGAGAATGAAATTCAACCCAAGCCCAGCACGAGCCGGGCGGGGCGCAGCGAAGGCGAGCGCTGGTTGCTGACCAGACCGGAGGAGGAAGAGTCCGCGGAGGGCTGCGACGCCTCCCTCTGCTCATCACTTAAAGACCTTTTCGTGTAGGCGTTTAAATTCCAAAATTACATAACTGTATAGTAATATTATATTCGCTATGACATTCGCATCGTAACTCTCTTTAATCGTGACAGTTTCGAAATGTCGCGATCGAATTTCGCGGGTAGTTACGATTATAATGGTATAGGGAATCGGATTCCTGATTTAATTCTCAGGTATGTGAGATACTTCTTAGTCATGTACGCTCGATGTACCTTACTATATTTATAAATCTTTCAATGTGATAGACTGAGCGCTGGACGCTCGCGCCGGTCGTCCTGAGTCGACTCACGACCGACGCCCGCTCCGCGTTGTATCTATATAATATAATAGAGTAAATTCTATTTTTCATTGTAAATTTTTCGATATTAGAAATCAAAAGTTATTAGACTAATTGTTAGTTAGAAAATTGTAAGTATTTGTAAAGAACGGACGCGCGCTTTCCACGCCCCCCGGCCCCCGCGCGGCCGCACCCCGCCCCGTCTCGTACGACAGTCTTGTCTTGTAATCAAATGTTAACCATTAAACAATTTATCTTTGTCATTGTATAGCAGATAATAATCGAAAGAGACGTGTCGTTGGGAGAAACGTACGCTTAATAGACGAATGTGACTTCCAGTCGTCATAAATATATCAATAAAATTTTTATCGATGTTTTTTGATATTTTATTTTAATCATCCCATAATATGCTCCCGATTGAATTTTTGACATTATAAATTTAGAATTAAAAATTTATAACCATAACCATATAAAAAGTTATAACCATATACGCAGGAGATATTATAATGTGTGCGCAAGCACAGGTGCACTCTCTATTCCTTCACTCTCATAGTCCGATGGGACGGCATATCGACACGACCGGTGAGAGACCAGGCGCAGGACCGACGGTTTCTACTACAGGCTGCTATTAAGATTCTTGTTATATCAAAAGCCCCAATTACGTATTTTTTTTTTGGCCTGACCCGGGATTTGAACCTGGACCTGATTGTCCGTAGCCAATGAGGCAATTATCCCATACCACAGCGTCGTACCCCTTGACTCTATATGCCTGGCTAGGCATTATCTATACAGATAACGAAAAACGAAAATAAAGGACCTCTCAAAGGATTTGCAAAGCCGAAAAATACAGTACCTATTAGTAATTTTGCATAGAAACATATTTGTTTTATTAGATGCTTAGAAGTAAATCGGGTCAGCTAGTAAATAATTTAAATAAATACATGAAAACAAAACAACATGTAAGTATTATATCGTGAAGCAGATTTCAAGAAGAGAAAAATGAGGGTGATAACTAAGTCGGGACTTATTATGATACCTCCCAAATATACAAAAAAAAATCCCAAGAAGTGCAACCACAAATATTTGTCCAGAGAACAAAACCTAGAGCTCAAAAATCATAACACATTAATCTATCTCTGTGCCAAATGTCATCCAGATCGGTTTAGCCGTGATTGAGTAACAACCCTATATTTTATTTATTTACTTTCGAGTAACAAACAGCTATCTACACATAAAACATAAGTTAGATTTTTAAAATACTTAAAGATTGTTCTTTCCATTACTATATTCATTAAAGCCAAATTGTAATATATAGGTAAAGGAATCTAAAATGGGTGGTGGTTTACGAGCTTGGACGACGCAAAGTGAAATTCAATTGAAAGAACTTTTACGAGTGAAGTTTGGCCCTGACACCTGCTTACTACGTAGTGACAGTAGGTACGAGTATATCAAGTTAACCAGATTTTGTATCTGTGGGTTTGGAATGTGTAGGCACTTATTTACATAGTATTTTTTTTTTATTCTTTACAAGTTAACCCTTGACTACATTGTCACCTGATGGTAAGTGATGATGCAGATGGAAGCGAGCTATTTTGTTAGGAGGAGAATGAAAATCCACACCCCTTTTCGGTTTCTACATGACATCGTACCAGAAAATATATTTTTTAATTTTTTACTGTTTGTCTTTCAGGCTAATATCTGGAACGGCTGAACCAATTTTAATAAGATTGTTCACTACAAGATAGAAAAGGTTGTGTAGCAACATGACTACTTATTCATCTGCGGGATTTGTGAAACTCTGAATTTCACGTGAACGAAGTCCCGGGAGTCCGCTAGTCATACAATAAACACAAAATTATCTGTTTAATTACCTATCGCCAGTTTAGGATATTTAAGGTATTTATTACCAAAAGAAGCGGAATTATTTAATTTGCGCCCTTAACAAAAGAGCGATTTTTAATTTACTAAATAATTACTCACGCTTCGTTAAGTACAAGTTTTTCCTCCAAGGAAAAGCGTGATTCGGCTACATTTCGTAACTTTGCTCGGAAAATAAAGCGGGTAATAATTAGCTTATTAGAACTTGTTATTTTTAATTAGGATAGATATATTTTCCTGATTTTAATTTTTAATGTGATTTAGGTTTTTATTAAAAAAATGGTTTTTAAAAATTGCTATTATGGATTTTTTTTTTTTTATTATTTACAAGTTAGCCCTTGACTACAATCTCACCTGATGGTAAGTGATGATGCAGTCTAAGATGGAAGCGGGCTAACTTGTTAGGAGGAGGATGAAAATCCACACCCCTTTCGGTTTCTACACGGCATCGTACCGGAACGCTAAATCGCTTGGCGGTACGTCTTTGCCGGTAGGGTGGTAACTAGTCACGGCAGAAGCCTCCCACCAGCCAGACCTGGACAAATTAAGAAAATCTTAATCTGCCCAGCCGGGGATCGAACCCAGGACCTCCGTCTTGTAAATCCACCGCGCATACCACTGCGCCACGGAGGCCGTCAAAAATACCTAAATCTACCTAAATCCTAAAATATGAAATTTCATCTGTGTCACGACACCAAACAAACAAACAAAGGTACAAACGTCATTACAAAGGTAGTCGTGCTTAAATTAAATTACAGAAAAAGACAAGAATTTTATTTTTCTGTACCTACTATTTATAAAACTTCAATAAAAAAGCTCAATAGATCGACTTATTAATAAATAATAGGTATCTTATTTATATTCCCCTTACAAAGGGTAATTTTCTACTAATAACTACATTTAAATGTCAGCTTATTAATTATATCTACGCCTTACGTTAAGTTTATACATACTGTATCTATACTAATATTCTAGAGAAGTAAGACTTGTTTGTTTGTTTGTATTGAACAGGCCCTGAAACTAATGACCCGATTTGAAAAATTATTTCTACGTTGGGAAGCTACACTATCCCCGACTACTACAGGCTATATTTCATCCCCGTATCCCTACAGGAGCGGGAACCACGCGAGTGAAATTGCGCAGCGTGTTCTAGTCTATACTAATAATATTAGAGAGGAAAACATAAAGATAATATAAAGAGGAAAACTTTGTTTGTATGTTTGTTTGTTTGATTGTAATGAATAGGCTCAAAAGCTACTGGACCGATTTTAAAAATTCTTTCACCATTCGAAAGCTACATTATCCACAAGTAACATAGGCTATATTTTATTTTGAAAAAAATAGGGTTCCGTAAGATATTTGGGTTTTTCAGACATAATGTGTAAAAAATCAACCAGAAAAGTAGGGTAGGGGTAGGTAGGAGTAGGGTAGGGGTAGAGGTAGGCTAGGGGTAGGGTAGGGGTAGTTGAAAGATTACATCGAATTTCACGCGGACGAAGTCGCGGGCGTCGGCTAGTTTGTTATAAATATAAAACAAATAAATACGCGCGAATTCGTCGTTGAGGACCTTTGAATTGAATTGAATTGGAAACTAGGTATAAATGTGTGACAGAAAAATTATTGACAGACAGAATAATATGACTGGCAATATTCTTTTAGACGTCATCGTTTTATCAACTTCATCCTCCGCTGGAGGACTGGAGGTATAAGGGACGCGCGGAGGTCCACCTCTTAGCCAATTATAAGGTCCTCTAAATAAGTTATTATCTGATGATACCGGTGTGCCAAGCTGTGCTGGTCTCTCAATATTCGCAACACTAAATCACGCTGGAAATTAGGTCGGTATGGCAACCCGGTTTTGATGATCAAGTCATTATCAGATTATTTTGACGGCCCGCTGCAAGTCCAGGCCTCCCCCCTTACAGTAGAGGGGATCTTACACCCACCACACTGATCCAATGGGTTTTGCTGGCTTAGGGTGGTACCTGATGTTAAAATCTCTAACGACCACTGTCAGTAGTTATTGATAATGTAATTTGTAAATTCAATTAACGGGGACACCTTCAATTTTCGTATACGGACTAAGAATTTTAACTGGAAATTTTTTAATAGAAAGAAATTATGTATAAGATCCTAGATTAGAATCCCGGCCTGGGATTCTAATCTAGGACCTAGTAATCCTTTAATGATAAGCCAACTTAATTACTAAATTCTTTTTATTTGATACATATCACGTCGAGGGAAGCCCTTGTTAACAAATCAAGTAAGTATTTTTATGTAGGGTATATAAAATGTCAACAGGGTGTCCCAGTTTTCTTGCCCTAAAATAGAACGACCTTCTTTCGCGAAGAGTTGGACCTATTGAAGGTTTTTCAAGCCATCGATATCTGAAATATGCTCTTGACATTTACATTCTTTGAATTAACAATCGCAGTCTGACTCAAGAACCACCTATTGCTATAACTAAGTGTTAGTTACATCATTTACAAACTCCAGAATGGCTGAACTAATTTAGATTAAACTTTTTTTCTATTAAAAAGATTACAAAAAGGCGCAGGAGGCGCATACATGATTTTACTTATATAATACTTTTCTTTTAATGTTTTTCTTAACTTTCAACTGCATAAATTATAAGTTGTGCTCCACTGTATCTTGGAAAGAAAAATATAAGTTGAGTTAATTTTTCTTTTATTTTTATTTTAGTCTAGAAATACAAGAGCGGACTGCATGACGTAAATACCTAGCTATTAATTGGTTCATCACAGTTGAACGGGCATGATCGAGTGACCGCCTGAGGCACTAGCCGTCTCCTATACGGTAGGTGCCTCCTATGTATAGAAAGCCTGTATACCCACATATGATAGTACATATACTGACCGACATCCCGAACTATTAGCTAAGTTATGTCGGAAATTACTCTCTAACATCATCATGTTTACAACATCATCATCATCATCTCCTTACCCATATCCCACTTAAGTGGGATCGGAAAAATATGTCATCATGTTTAGAACATTCTTTATTTTAAAACGTAATATATACTTATTAATAATTAAATTAAAATAAATTAAACTAGGAATTAACAGTAAATTCAATTGAAATTTAAAATAATTTTAAGAAATACACACCATATAATTGTTGCCTATGGCAAGGTACCCAATATGCTGGCGCTATTATCCCTTTGGATGGCAATAAAATAAAAAAAACACTTATTGTGTCATGACTCATGACTATAATAGTTAGGCGTTTGCCGTCGCGACACTTTTTGAAAAAAAATATGTGTTATGCAACGTTGTAGTACATTATTTTCTAACATGTATACTTCTATACAAATATTATAAAGAGGTAAAGTTTGTGCTGTTGTAGGGGGTATTCTATGGATATACTAAACCGATTTTGAAAATTCTTTTAACACTAGAAAGCCACGTCATTTGTGAATGTCATAGGCTATTTTATGCCCGTATTATCATGGCATACTAACTACGCGGGTGAAACCTCGGGGCGTCAGCTAGTGCTAAATATAATGGAGATTCGTTATATGCCCTATTTCAGTAGCCTACAGCAGATGACCTCTGGTAACCTCAGGTGACCTTTTCTTATAGAAAAAATGTAACGATCACTATCAGCTGATGTGAGTGATAGTGACCGGGTTCGACGGGTCAACGTACTCTCAGAATCACGGGAGTGAGAGACCACAATGTCTCGCTCGGAAGACCAATTAACAAACTAAAGACATCTAAAAACTTCTTGTAAGAAATAAAAGCTCAATAGTCTTAGCTTTGTTGTTGACCCGAATCAAAGACTAACGTTCAGGAGATTGGTTCCCAAAGTGTTACAGTAGGATCCCGAGGGTACACAGAAGACTCAACAGGGATCTACGTTGGCGTGTCAAAAAAATGTGGTTTCACGGTTGGTAAGCGGGGGTCCATGAAATTTTATCAAGTTTTATACGGGCGTTTTCTAAATAAAACAAGTGAGATTTTTTGAGTCATTCTGCCGTGAGTACCTAGATGTTAAAAAGTAAAGCTTTTTGTTTTTTACATCCATTCACAGCACAATAAATTAACTCAGCAATCAATTTGCACTTTTTTCGTAAACTGATGATTTTGTTGTTGTTGTTAATTTGATTGGAACTGAGTCGTAACGCAAATTTCCATAGTTAGATTTAAGTACATTTTTTTTTTTATTTAGGAAATGGTAGAAATGTACCCGCAGGAGGTCCACCGGAACCAGGTAGATTTCGAAAATGGTAAATGAGCAAAAAATAGTTTGAGAACCTCTGGTTTAAAACATTACTCAAGTTCGTCTCATCTCCGGTAAGTACAAATTTCATCAGAGTCTAGTCTTGATATTAAAATGCAAGTGTGTGCCCTAACATAAGCACCTCAATCTCATAATCCGACGGGAGGGCAACCCGACACGACTAGGACGAGATTAGGACCGCCTGCTGGAGCTAAGGCTTTACGAGCTTGCCGGGGCGCGGCGGTACATCAAATAAGCAAATTTTGTTAAAAGAAAATTCCAATAACTATTTTTGGTCTGCAGAGTTATTATGTAACTCGGTGTACCATTCAAGTAATCAATCACTACATCGTTTATCTTCGTATTTTTGTTTTTGCAACCATCTAACATTATGTTTTCAACGAAATGACACAATTATCGACATTTTACATAAAATAACATTATTAAAGTAGTGAGATATAGTAGCGTTATTTCAAGGAAAAACTGGTATTTACTTAATTTCGTTGAAATAATTAAATAAAAAAGAAATAAAAAATCATTAGCATTTAATGTAAAATAGTGCAGTCAAGCATATTTCGTTGAAATAACTATTTTAAATTATCACAAAAACGAAACTACGTTGAATTCATATTACGTAAAGTACTATTTTAGTGAAACGTGAATCGCGGCAAACTTTCAAGAATAAAACGAACTGTCACCCGCACCATCCTACATGAAACGAACTGTAATGGGGTGGTTACTAAATTCTTGAAACACTTGTTTATACAAATGTTGTATAATTAACCGGCCGTCTTTACACCATTTTACCAAAATATAACTTTTTATTTATTTATTTACAAACGTACACTAACATTACAGGTTATCCCCAATTTACTAGTGTACAATATACTTACAATTTACAGGTAACAAAAAATAAAAAAAATAATAAAAAATCAAAAACTTTATTTTTCAAGTAATAAGCACTATAACAAATAGCTCACTGGGCAAGTGGGCTATTTGTTATAGTCGTCATCAACCCATATTTGGCTCACTGCTGAGCTCGAGTCTCCTCTCAGAATGAGAGGGGTTAGGCCAATAGTCCACCACGCTGGCCCAATGCGGATTGGCAGACTTCACACACGCAGAGAATTAAGATAATTCTGAGGTCATATCCACTGGGCTATCACGGCTTTTTTTTTGTTATAGTACTTATGTAAAATTAGTTTTTGATTTTTTATTATTTTTTTTTATGTTTTGTGAGTTCACTCAAGGTACAATTAAATAAATCTATGTTGTAAGCGACGATGTTGAACGTTGAAAGTTGTAGACTTGAAGAACCTCTTTCATCCCTTTGGAATTTTCAAAATTCTATAATCACATAATATGTCTAAGCACCAATTTTCATAAGCCATACTTTCGTACCAATTTTCAACCGCTGTTTCATCCTTTCTATTTTTATTTTTGCGTGAAAAATAGCCTATGTTCTGTTCCAAAGTCTAAATATTTATCTCTATACAAAAATTCATCAAAATTAGTTTAGCGGTTTAGCCACAAATAGTAACAGACAGATAACCAGACGTACTTTCGTATATAAGCTAATATTAATATAAACAACATTTTCAATTTAATTATGAGTTTAATACAAGCGAATATTAAATACCTACCCGTCAAATATTATTCGTAACGTAACCGTAGCAACTCGTAGGCCCCATAAAGCGAAATCTGTGACCAAATTGAAATCTCAGCGCGCTCCGATGAACAAGTGGGTACACAGATCCCCTCGTAAATAACACGCGCTACATCTTAAATTGCAGACTTCTTCGGTAAAACGTGAGGGTTATTTTCAAACGAGTGGTTATAGATATCAATCTGACTTTATGGCATTTCTGAATTGAAAAGAATTTATTGTTTTAGATGATGCTATAAAAAACAAAAGTAGTGTTTACTTTATTAATATTCCTATAACTAGCGAACTAAGTCAGTGACTTTGTTTCGTCTGCGGAGCTCCACATTTCTGATTTGATCACGCAGAGAAACTTCAAGCATAGCTGGCTCCATCGCCCGCTGCGTGACTTTGGGCATTCTAATAAGGTAGTTAGTGACTAAGTCTCGGGTCCGTAGGTCATCACTGGCACCACGCACTGTTCGAAGACTGAATTTTCTGAATCTACCGAACTGGACTGTTTGTTCTAGAACAAATCTACAATTTCGAGCGCAGAGTCCTCAACAATACGGTACGTGAGCATTAGTCATGATCTTCGTCTTGCTCATGTTCATTTTTAGGCCCACACGTTTAGAAATACTGCTGAGGTAGTTGAACATGGACTAAGGTCATCCAGAGTCTCTGCCATAATGACCACATCGTCGGCAAACAGTAGTTGAGTGATGTACTCACCATTGATGTTGATGCCAAATCCGTTACAGTCCAGAAGCTTAAATACATCATCCAATACGGCGTTAAATAGCTTCGGGATGATAACATCTCCCTGCCGCACTCCTCGCTGCAATTGGATTGGAATAAACTACTGACATAGCTCAGCGAGTCGCGAAGCTAAAGTGGCAATGGCCAGATAGTTCGAAGAGCCAATGGACTTTCGCATTATTAATATTAGATATAAATGGATGTCTACTTTCCTGTACATTTACAAGATTTTTGCTGTGGAACCTCATGCTACGCGCTTAACAATAATGAGTATTTTATACTATAGATAAGTTACGGGCCTACAAAATTAGAGCAAAAAGTGATCCGAATTAAAAGACTCCAATGCACAATTTTGTGTTTACATTATATTATATTTTGGATATATATATGTGGAGGTTTTTCTATTCCTAAACACTTGAGATAGACATAATTTACGTTGTTTAAATAACTTTCGTTGTTTAATAAGCGACTTAATTAAATTAAGACAATTATGTTCATTTGCCCGCTCAGTTTTGATGCGCTAATGCTCTTTCTCTAGTATAAAACATCGTTGCTTAACTAGCTAGAACTAAGTAAGGCATTTGATAATCCTCATTCAACTAACTTCCAGCATTTGTCTGAATATTTGCATTCCCTTTGAAATGCTGACGGTATCAAAGGCTCCAAAAAGGTTGTACGGCATTGTCCGCGGTGCTTTAATTTTAAATGAGTCAACAAACGCTGTAGTGCTCTCTGCCTTAAGTGGTGCTCCTTTACGAGAGAGCGCTGAATTATTTTCAATTTTGCGGTACGCGAACATATTTACAGTTCTATACTTTTTTTTCTTTTTTTATACTTTTTTATATATATATACGAGTACTTATATATCTCTTTACTTGTTGAGCTATTTGAAAATTTTATTTGATCTTTTTTTAATTTTTTTAAATATTATTATTTAAAATCATCACCAACATAAGCAATGTGCGTACCCTATATCTGTAAATTATTATTTTGAAAGTGATTATGTACGTAAACCACGTTAACCGTACAAATTTATTTATTTTAATTTATACTCGTAGTATCAGTCGTATGACTAGCTATGTTTAAAAAAAAAGTCAAATATTACATCCCTATAATTGAATACGTATATACGTAATTCATACGTTTTACGTACGAATAGCTTCTTCCTGTTATTTTTAGATGACACTTCAGCACACTGTGCTAGTTTAGGGACCTAGCACACTACGCGACCACGACGACTGACACGATTTCTATTTCGCCGCTATTGGTCGACAATTTAGAAAGAAATTAATAAAAAACTGCATCTAAATCGGCTCGACCATTACAGAGCTATAATTTCACAGACAGACACACAGCAATATTATCGTTGTCAACTAAACGGATTTAAAAATTAATAAAATTATCTATACATTAAATCTGTTACCCTGTCACATCTGCGTCAGAATAATAAGCGGATCCTTGTTAAATATTTATAAAAGTCAAGATTGAAGACGAAGATTACTCGGCCCCATTCAATCCACAAAGTGCCCAGCATTTATGAACTCCTGGTAGCGACCTTCGAATACTGATATGTTTGCGAAAATTAAACACACACAAACACACATTTTTATAACATTTAGATATTGCATTATACTTGTATGTATCTTTTTACAATTTTAATGACCTTATCCTGTTAGAATAGATCATTTTTATTAATCTTAGAAGATAAATTCGATGTTCTATTGGAGTATGGTCAAGTGGTTAGTCTATCTGGCCACGTATCATGACGTATCCACGTATCGTGGCAACATAATACGAGTAGGTACACGTATTATTTTCAATTTCTCCGCAGAAGCTTGTACTTGTGTTGGTTACACTTCATTGTCCCGGGCAACTACTTACTACGAAAAAACTTATAATAGTACTTGGATAAATAACTATAAATATCTAGTATAAAATAGTAGATAGATTAAGTAAAAATAAGTTAATAATGTACCAATTAACATTTACATGATTAATATTCGAGAAAATTAAAAAGCAGCCCGTAACCGCCCCTTGACGTTAATGAGCTCACAGCTACCGCCATGTTCGCCGCAAAAAGTCCTTTTTGAATGTAAAGTATTGTATGCATAATTAAAAATCAATAGGCTTAAATACATATCATTTTCATAGCACTTTTGTGGCGACATTTTAATTATATACATACACGTACGAGTATATAAGTTGATAATTATCAGCCCATTTTAACAGCACATTACCAATCCTGCACGGATATTCTCTAAAGATGTTTTGTCTAACTCGAAAGTGCGAGTCTCGAATTCAACGCTATCTTTCTCATTCTATAGTATCGTGTTAAACACAGAGAGATATGTGAATTCGAAACTCGCACTTGCGAGTTATAAAAATATCATTACAGAACAGCCTAGCTGGATTAGCCTATAAGCTATTTAAACAATTGCTTAGGGCGTCCAGTCTAGTGGGCATCAGAAGCAACTGTCAAAAACCGCTTTTTTTAAATTGACGTTAACGTTCGGTTTGATCGGAGTCTAAACTAAAGGATCCACAGGGGAAGGTTGCTTAGGGCATCAAGTTACCTTAATCCAGCACTGCACACAACAGTGTTAATTGTTAGACTACCCTCCTTATAGAAGAGGGTATATGAAGCTTAGATCCACCACACTACTGCAATGCGAGTTTACAGTGTTATTGTTTGGCTCTTTAACGATCACATATCACCGGGACCGACGGCTTACCGAGACAAAGGGTTAACATCACCCGAAAATCTACATTGGAGAAGTGAAGTCTACACTTCAAATCCTCCTGTTTTATGGATTCATTCTGTAGGCCGTTAGGATGTGATGGTAAGCCTTAGAAGAGTTAAGATGTGAGGGCTTAGAAGACAAAACAGACTTGAATACGGCAAAAGGAAGTGTTAGGTAAGATTTACCACATGGAATTAATAATTACTAATTAAATTTATCATCAGGTGAGATTGTTGTTGAGAAAAAAATTAAATAAAATACTAAGCTTTTAGAGTTTCTACATTTTCTGTGATTTAGCACCGAAACTATTCATCCGATTTAAATGAATAAGGTGTCAATGCCAGTCGATTCGTTATTATGGCTTAACATAGGTAAGTTTTATTCCTACTTCGAAAATTGGAAGGAGTAAGTCGGCGTTTTTCTTAACATTCGAGTGTTTTTTTCCGTTGCCAGGTTACACATACTAGACTCCGCGCTACGAAACAGGTCCCGTAGACGCAGTTCTAATCTTACAGTGGAATTCATAGACGTTGTAGGGGCACCCCCAGGGAATCATTCACCCGCTGAGTGTCAAATTCTCAAACAACTAGAGGTTTCAATTCGACACTCAGCAGCTGATTGAACCCCTAGGGGTGCCCTTACAACGTCTATGAAATCCACTGTTAATGGCACTTATTGTCATTTGGTAATGACGGTCTTATTGTCATTTGTGTAAGGCGCTATCAATTTTAAATTAAATTAGCCGCGACACTTCTTTCATGGCGCGGAGTCTACATTTTTTAATCCATGTGAAATGTTACTTCAACCTGTGTGTGAATTATTAATTATATTTAGTCGTCCCTGTTTGTCTGGCAATTTGATGCGGTCAGGGCCATAGACGGCGGGTTGTGATGAAATTTACCCCAAACTTTAGTTTATTGCCAATTACTCACCCCCAACAACTTTACAAGTTCTTGGACATTTATTGTTCCGTCCTAACTTTCATCAAAGGGTTAGAGAATCTGAGAAATATAAAAGGGACAAATTAAATAAAAGAAAACAATGAAGCTTATTCTGTTCCAATTACTGTAAAACAACTCTAGGGAATCGAAAAATACTGGGCTTATGATAAAAAAGGTAAAGAAAATGGAATTCGCTATTTATTAATTTACTATTTTCTGACCAATTGTGGCACTTTATTACCTGAAGTGCAAATTCAACTAAAAATTTCTAAAGCAAATTCTGGGCTGAAATAAAATCTGGAGTTTCAAATTCGAAAAATCTACCAGATTATTGGGTAATATTTTTCCATTTAAAAGGAAATTAGTTACTGTTTAAACATGACTCTTATATCCTAATCCTCTACAACTAAGCAGAAATACGCAATTCGTAGAACAATGTCCCAGTTAAAACTTTTGAGCTTAGATTTTTTTTTTCTTTTACAAATTAGCCCTTGACTACAATCTCTTATGATGGTAAGTGATGATGCAGTCTAAGATGGAAGCGGGCTAACTTGTGAGGAGGAGGATGAAAATCCATACTCCTTTCGGTTTCTACACGACATCGTACGTAGGGTGGTAACTAGCCACGGCCGAAGCCTCCCACCAACCAGATTTTCCATAACATTATTTTTCTCGATGAAACATTGTTCTTAGTAGCTTATGAACTAGCCGTTATACTCTCATAGAATATTTCCATAGGATTTTTTAAAATTGGTTCAGTAGTTTAGGCGTGTAAATGTAACAAACAAATTCAATTCGCATTTATAATAATGTAGTTCGTATTTTAAATGTTTAATAGTTGGTCATTCGTTAATAGGCACTTTTGAAAAAGTTAATTTACAAGTTAAGTGAAGCCCTGTCTAGCTACACATTAGACCCGATACCAGGTCAAGGCTAAAGCGAACATCAAGCGGTTAATATTGAATTAACGGCTGAGTAGCTTCTCGTAATTTCATATCTTACTTACACAGCACAGCAGACTAGGTAATATCAGAAATTACATCAGTGGCGGATTTACAAATATGCCGCTAGTAGGCTATTAAATTTTTGCCGCCCCAACTGTCATTTGAAATTCGACAACATTTAGCTGGTGGGAGGCTTCGGCCGTGGCTAGTTACCACCCTACCGACAAAGACGTACCGCCAAGCGATTTAGCATTCCGGTACGATGTCGTGTAGAAACCGAAAGGAGTGTGGATTTTCATCCTCCTCCTAACAAGTTAGTCCGCTTCCATCTTAGATTACATCATCACTTACCATCAGGTGAGATTGTAGTCAAGGGCTAACTTGTAAAGAATAAAAAAAAAAAAAACATTTGTTCGCAAACATTTTTATTACGTTTTATCTGTCGGTAACATAGCGACTTTTAATATTTTAGTACGTACAGTAAGATTAAAATATTGAAATTTTCATTGAAGTTTTCAAGAGTAGTTTTCTTTATCTATACTAATATTATAAAGCTGAAGAGTTTGTTTGTTTGATTAAACGCGCTAATCTCAGGAACTACTGATCCGATTTGAAAAATTCTTTTAGTGTTAGATAGCCCATTTATTGAGGAAGGCTATAGGCTATATTTTATCCCCGTATTCCTAAGGAAACGGGAACCACGCGGGTGTAACCGCGCGGCGTCAGCTAGTTTCTATAATAAAAACTATTTGAGCCAAATTTTCCGCTCTCTGAAATCTGCCGCCTTATGCTGCAGACTGCTCAGCCTACTAGTAAATCCGCCACTGAACATTGAATTACTATGTACGAAGTTCAGTGGCGAATTGAATTACGTCATATAGCCATCATCATCACTCATCAGCCGAATCAATACTAATCTAGTGCACTAAGCTATGACTGCTAGACTAGACTCATTTTGTAAATCCTACAAGTTTATCAGTTTATGCATCTGGGCAACAATGAAGTTTGGACTATATAGCGGCTTTGGCAGCAGGCACACCAGCGCTGACAAGAACACGACGGATGATGACGTTGAGGCAAGCGTGCCGCGGAATACGGTCAGTGCTCCTACTGCATGAAAGACCGTTGTGTCCGAGTTTATCGACTTGCTCTCCACAGATAGGTACAACGAAGCGGAGAAACACACGGAGCGGTCAAGCGAAGGCAGGTGGTGATACGGAACGTTGTGTCGTCCAACAAGGTACCAAAGTGCTGAACGAAGGAATTGCCTGTAGCCAAAGTACTAGTAAGTTCCTCTCTCAGTCTGCACTCTGCAAAGCGGTTCATCCCAATGTCTGTAGGTAAATACAGGTAAATACAGACAAGCTGTTTTCCAAACATTCATGGCCTTGGTCTTATACGACACTTCAAAATTAACCAGTGTGGATGTTAAAATTTTTCTGGTTAATTCTTCCGTGGCGTGGACTGAGGACAAAAACGCTGGTAAACTCACGTCAGAATTTTTTGACGTGACGTCTTATAATTCGATGGAGCCGGCTGCACACTCAACAAATATAACATCATGCGTCGTTCCCTCGCTCTAGGGTTGCCAATTCCATCAGCATTTTCTTATGACGTTGTCACGTGCAACCATCGTCAGTAAAACGACTTTAAAGTCAACCGATTTTTTTTTCTTTTCGCCCAGGCGGATTTTTTGTTTTTGACTGAATAATTGATCGTTTTATTTTACTCGTAAATACCAACGTATTTGTAAACACAAAACCAACTATCTTAAGCGCTTTATAACCGAGTATGTTTAAGCAGAAAACGTATTACAGTGCCGAACATTCTTAAATCAGGTCGTCGACAATAACAAAAATGGCTCTCAAGGTTTAGAGCACATAAAAGAATATGAAAAGGGACCCGAGTCGCGAGCGAAGTGAATTGAAACAATGGAACAAAAGTAGGTACCTAATAGTGCAATTCAGAGGGACCAAATCAAATCTGGTTCTAGCGAATATGGTTTGCTTTGACCTCAATTCAGAGCCTCTGGATCAGTTACTAATGGGTCACTTTATAATTAAAAGTTTGAGTTCGATTTCTAGATAAGGTCAACTTGGGAACATAATAATGTAAGTTTTTTAATTTAATAATTTTAGTGTTGTGTTAATTTATGCCGTTTCTGAAAGAACTACGTGAAAGAACACTGTCTGAAAACCTAAATCTATTCTTTACATGGCTTGAACAAATACATCATCGGGTTAGCACCGCCTTCCAACTGATCAACTGTTAGAACAAATATCATGATATGTATAGTATGATGTTACTTTTCGCTTTTCAGTTCAGTTAATACGTTTTATGTTTTTAAAATCAGTTTTTTGTATTATTTTTTTTAATTTCTCTATTATTTGCTACAAACAGTGTACGTACTAGACTACGTATAAGTACTATTAATGTATTTCTCATAACGACATTAATTCATTCATTGAGTTCTCACGGTACATCTTTGCCGCTAGGGTGGTAACTAGCCACGGCCGAAGCCTCCCACCAGCTAGACCTGAACCAATTAAGAAAACTTCAATCAGCCCAGCCGGGGATCGAACCCAGGACCTTCGTTTTGTAAATCCACCGCGTAAACCACTCCGCCACGGAGGCCGTCAAAACCATGTGCGAGGAACTAATTTACGGATGTTACCATAAAACACTATCTGAATATTCATTATCAACCCATATTCGACTCACTGCTGAGCTCGAGTCTCCTTTCTGAATATACCTACAGTGAAATATCATGGCACAGCAGCGTAAGTGAGATACTGAGAATACCTTAAAAGAAAGAAATAACCATTTTTAAAGCGCATCCAAGGACTCAAACTTATGACCTCATGATTCCTTCTCTCGAACTAACGCCCATAGCGTTAGGACTAATGAGGCAGTAGTAGTATCTATATTATATGTATGCTTTAACAATGGATACACACGCGAACATTTCGGTCGAGGTTTAGTACCTTCATACATAACGAAACTATAAGGTAGACACCTAAACAAAAGCAGTAACGTGGAACCCCCATAAATTTAAACCCTCGCTGTCTAGTAGAAATGCTGGATCTCGAATTTCCGTTTGTCTCGTAAAAAATACAAAAAACAACAGATTCTTACATTTCCGAGGAAACTGTAAGGGCGGAAACATACTTAAAATCGATCCTGCCTATGCAATTCGTGTTTTGTACTTACATATCGTTGGGTGATTTTAGATATACCTATCATTAAATAAAAATTCGTAATAACCACAGTAATTAAGGGTATATAGTATCAACCTACAAAATAATACCGCCTTCAAAGTTATCAGAATCAGGTAGCACATACGATGTTATTTTTCGCCTTTAAGTTATATTGTGATTTTGAAGTCGGTTGAATTTTTATGTTAAAAACTTTTTATTCTTCTGTTTTTAGTGTGTCCTAACATAGTGAACATTCAACACATAAGAAAATGTTGGAATCTTAATTTGACCCGGTCTTCGATTAGGATGAAATTTTCCACACGCTCTGAATTCTGATGACAATACATGACTAGTTATGAAACGTCATTACAAATGCAATATGGCGGTCTCCCCAAGATGGCAGACTGGCTGTTTAAAATCCACCCCCATGATATGGATATCAAATGAAAGGGTTTGCTGTCAGGAATATGAAAAAAATAGTCACGTGACTTAAATCCAAAATGGCGAACGTCCAAGATGGTGGACAGGCTATTTGAAATGCACCCCATGACATGGGTACCTATCAAATGAAAGAATTTGCTGTCAGGAAAACGAAAAAAAACCATTTGTAATTTTTAGTGCGTGCTAAAAGCGTGTTATTTTAGTTTTTTAAACGATCATATTATTTAAATATAGTTTTATTGAGTTTAATTTAACACTCGTATTGAGCGGTCGCGTGGTCTGTTATAAGTGTGTCCCGAGTCATAACTCAACAAGTGGAGGGGCCTTTGTTTCTGCACTGTAAACGTTTCTTATTGATTCAGCCGTTCCTTTGCCACTACTGAATAAGCTAGTCTCGCGAAAAAGAGCAAAAGAAAAAGTCAACGTAGACTATGTGTGTCAAGAACAAGTTACAGTGCGCTCATCGAATGGCGTACAAAGCTTTCGCCTTTAATATCAACAGAGAACCACCTAGCGCCATCTATTATCTATTCTACGTACTACTACAATAATAATTTGTGCTACGTATACGTACAAAAAACTAAAATTTTATTGCTGAAGGGTCTAAATGTACCTTTTAAAATGTTTTTTAACAATCGTTGATGGAGGAAGAGCAGATAGTCCATGTGTACTAATTAGGTTTTCCACATTTTTGATAAAAGTTCAGCGATAAGTCGAAAAAAGCCAAAGCCAATAGCTGAAAAAAAAATCAGCCCTAGTTCTGATTTCGGACCATGGTTGCTCCCTGAACCCTCAATCATCAAAGGATAAACATATGTCTTAAAATTTATTATCCACCTGACCTATTACATATTTTGGTCTTTATTATCAACCTATTAAAACAAACAACAAATCAATTGACAAAATGACATTTAAGTACTGACTGTTTGATATAGATGTGACCGGTAAGCACCGTGAATGAAATGAAATGAAAATGAAATTTTTACATAGAATCTCACTTCAGTGTCAAAAATAAATAAAGGTTTTTTTCAAAATCGGTCCATAAATGACGGAATTATCGCTGAACATATGTAAAAAAAAACATACATACAGCCGAACGTAGAACCTCCTCCTTTTTGGAAATCGGTTAAAAAATAATAAGCACCGGATCACGTTTTTACATAGAATCTCAATTCAGTGTTAAAGATAGTGAATAAGCCTGCAGGTACAAGTACCTACCAGACTTTGCTGCTAGGCTTTTATGAAATACAAATTTTACTTGTATGTGGCTATACCAAGTAAACAAGTATATGGAAGAAGGCTAAAGGTCAAATCTGCGAAAAAGTAAAAAAATTATTTAATATAAAATTCGAGAACCTTCGCTTTCCTTGAAATCAGTTAAGAATGATGCCGTTAAAGATTGTAATAAGTTTGGGAATATTGTTTTCTTAAAACTGAGTTTCCGCTTTATTTAATAAAGGCACATTTTAAGCGTCGAGTGGGTACCTACTGGAGCGACAAGACTAAGTTTTAATTTTGTAAAGTAGTCGAAAAGTTGAGATTGTTTTCCTCGACCAGAGCGCTCGGGGTAAATGCGGGGGAGGGGTGAAGGGCGGAGACAGCAACAGGTCAGCAGAGCAGATCTGAGAAATGAGATCAATAGGCGACACAGGCTGTGGCGGGAGCATGCGCTCTAGACTCTAGAAACATGCGCCTTGTGCTCGCTCTAGCGCTAACGTTCCTTACTCCAGGTACGTCAAAACAAAGAAATTAATACGAATCTTATCGAAATTACCTTCATTTGTTATTAGTTGCTTGCTTAATCAGTGAAAGCTGCATTATAGTTTTGATACAGTTCTACCCCCAGTGAGTGTTCAGTGGTGTTTTTAAAAATGTCAAATTGTCTATGGTGCATTTGTTTATATCAATGGAAATTTTTAAATGCAGCTTGTTTCAGTGAAAATTAAGAGACTAGGTATTTCTAAAATAACTTTGTCTCAAAAGTAATTTATTGATTTAACGAGCTTTACCTACTTAACATTTAAATACCTATATTTTCATAGAACCTTCTAGCCTAGCATAGACAATGAAATTGTGTACAAACAAAAATCATCAACATTATAATATTACCCACCTATTTCAATACTTCGATGGTTATGTACCTAATCTAATAAAGGTGTACACTGTACAGTAGAACCTATATTGGAATTACAGCTAATTTACTGTAGGCAGGTATTCTATTCACTATTGATCTGTCAGAATGTAAGCGCCAAATACTGATTTCTGATGTTCACCACCATTTACGTGCTTAATACGTAAGATTTTCATCATCATCAGTTTATTTTGATTGCAGGGCAAGGCTATAGTTATAAGCTTGGGTATACTCACTAAGCGCAAGATGTTTCTCAACGCAGGTTTACAAGCTTTAGGGTGACAACCTTTTGTTGATTACCACAGTTGTGTCAGGACAGGACGTTGGTTATTTCTGAGACCTAATTTCGGATTTCCACAGATTATTGAAAATTTTAAAAGCTTGGAACCATGGCATCATAATCCGATGCCGCACCGGCTAACCGTTGTACTAAAGAGATTAATTTTAATGTTTGCAACATGTTTTTTTTTATTTTTCTATATTTGCAGGTAGGTCCGACCTTTTGCGCGACAGCGTGCACGTGACTTCGGCTGCAGCGCGCCCCAACAATGAGCTGTGGTGCTACAAGTGTCGCGCCGAGCAGCCTGACGACAAATGCGCCGACTTGCGTCAGAACAGCTCCTCACTCATACACAAGTGCCTCAACGAGAAGAGGATATGCATGGTAAACATACACTACACTCATTATTGACTAGTTCCTACTTTGTCATCGCACTGCAAGTGCGTCCATTTGCCCCAGAACAGCTCAAGAAGATATAAATGAGAAACACATACCACAGAACACTCTCAATCCTCACTACTTATATTTCACCAGAATAACTCCGCGCTCATCTATACTTATAATAAATCTGTCGTCAATTCTGTACGTGGAATATATTTCCAAAATAACTATCAGGGGGTGATTAGTGATCAATACTGATGCCAAAAATGCAATCAGTAAAATTTTTGTCTGTCTGTCTGTATGTTCGTTTTAGAAACAAAAACTACTCGGCGGATTTTAACGAAACTTGGTACAATTATTCTTCATACCTCTGGGCAGGTTATAGTATACCTTTCATCACGCTACGATCAATAGGAGCAGAGCAGTGAAGGAAATTGGGAAAACGGGAGAAGTTACTCCATTTTTACAGCGATACTACCTGTATGGGTTAGTTTAAAGAGGTTTAAGGGCGGACGAAGTCCCGGGCGTCCGTTAGTAAGCAATAATTGCCTAAACGAGAAAAAGAAATGCCTGGTTAACATAATATACCTATCACAGTACACCCTGATTCCTTACTACTTACTAGTTTGTTATAGAGCGACATGCACTAGTGCCTCAAGTAGAAGATCTGCCTGATAAACATAACACTATAAAGAACCTACTATACATTGTTATCGTATCTAGAATCTAGATCTATACCTTGCACTAGCGCGACAATGTCCGACATAGTAGGTACCAGTTGATTAAGCCTTAAAACATCTGAGCACCACTGTATCGCCAATATTTAGTTTGACTAAAATGTCCTCTGTTTGCATGTGGATATCGTTTTAACAAAACATTATACCTATTAACTAATGAATATTCTTTCATGCAGGTGAAACGGTTCTCCTACACGACTTCCACTGAAAATTCTACCACAGCGTTAACAATGTGGGCACTTGAGCGCAATTGCACCAAGAACTGTGAACCTGGCTGCATCGTCATCGGGGAAAGGACCAAACTATACTCTTGCACCTCATGTTGTGCTTCATCGCTGTGTAACTACGGCTCGGGGACCCAAACACTTATTACAGCTAATAGTGGTATATCAGCACTGTTCCTCCTCGTTTATGTAATGTTATCATAAGTAGGTTTATTAGTTACATACACGCTGATCTTTAAGAAATTTCCAACTCCACTGCAACAACTAACGCAAGTCATCATTATATAATCATGATGAACTTCCGCAAAGTAACGCCTGCTTCTATCCAATATTTAACGCAAGTCAGTTTTCCACAAACTTTTGAAAACATAGATAACTAGAGCAGTCTGTGTTGTCTGTTAATGTCAGGTAGTTTCTCACAGTTGGAATTTTCCAATTGATCAGAGTTTAGATAGAAAAATTTATGCCAATTTCGCTTTAATGTTTCTCGTTTAAATATTTGCTCAAAAAATTACGGTAGGTAATAAACCTACTTAATACCTACTTCAAAATAAATAAATTATTATTAAAAATCCCAGATTTGTGCCGTACCGCCTCTTACTGGTTACCTATAAAATAATATTAATTCAATTTTGCTTTCATTTTTTTATTAGCTGATTCACCGATTGTTTTCTGTTGGAAATCTTTTATTTAATAAAATAAGTATGTAAAATATTACAAAATGACTGTTATTTCAAACCTCCAGCCTATAACAATTTTAAATGCGAAATGTTAACGTTCTCAACGCAGTTGGTATTGCTATGGTTCTCAACAGAGATTCTATAATAGGTTTGATTCCCAGCTGGGGTCAGTTTTGAATTTTATAAAACCATAGAAATTTATACACATAGAAACCGTCAGACTGATAAAATAAACTTTATTTAGGTACCGAGTAAGCCCATTTCCATCATAGACTGCAGTCTGCATAATCATTTAACATCATTAAATTGCAGTTAAGAACTAAGAGTGAAGCCAAAAAAGAATAAGAAAAGAAAACTGATTATTTAACAGTCATATCTTAAATGTTAAAAGACCAATATTATCCCCGTTCCTATCCAATAATCTGTTAGCAGTGGGTACGACAACAGTCCAGCGAACGGGGTTCGAACCCACCTTTCGGTGTATGCTATGCTGGAGGCCGTTGGATCAGCTTCCACCTTCACACAGGAAGTAAAACTATAAGAAATGTAAACAGTAATTGTTATCAATTGTAAATTATATTACTGTATGACTTTTTCAAAAGAGCAACTGTTGAGTTTCTTGCCGGTATCTCCTTAGCAGAACCTGCCTTCCGAACCGGTGGTAGAATCTTTACAAATAGTCAACTGACGGGTCAAAAGTGCTTGTAAACTGAGCCTACTTGAAATAAATGATTTTTGATTTGATTTGATTTGCTCCTTTATCGTTGAGCTATTGAGGCGTCAAAAATGATAAACACCGTAAGTAGTAATAAATAATCTCCATTGTGGTGAAATCTACAGTTAATTCATGAAATATTAACCTTTACCTCACTAATTCACTATTCACGTGAAGCGACAAGATGACGTACTCCATACATGCATAACGATTGATATTTATATCTATGTAGGTGTTTGTACTGATATAAAATACCTATATGCAGCCTTACAACAGTGTGACATTGCTGTGACCTTCAGTGATTCATGTTTTATACTCTACCTGGTTTTATTTATGTACATGTGAATATTAGCTATTTGTTTATGACAACTACAAGGAAACAATGGAAAAAAACATTTACTGAAAAAGAAAAATTCAAGTTATTAAATTACTAAAACATAGTATACTTTATTCTACATTTGACTTCATCAATTTATTCGTTTTTATATCAAGTAACCTCTTATAGTAATAAATTATTTATTAACACTATTAAGTACTGGATACAAAATAAAAGGCATATTAGTTATATAAGTTAATTTATTATGAATAAACAATGCACAGAAGTAAATGCAATTTTTTTAGTTGCAATGCTAGATCATAGTTTAAATTTTTTACAACATAATTGGAATGACCTCAAACTTTATAAATGTTATATACTGACTGGGAAGGTTTGCTTCGGAGGACATTACACATAACTTAAAATATTGCGTTTTATTATATAAATATTACAGTATCTTAAGAAAGCTGGCCACAGTCAGCGATGACAATCTTCTTGGATGGCTTGCCAGACTGGGAGCCCAGGGCTTCCACTTGTTTCACAACATCCATGCCTTCTACCACATTGCCAAACACGACGTGTCTGCCGTCCAACCAGGAAGTCTTGACAGTGGTTACAAAGAATTGAGAGCCGTTAGTGTTGGGGCCAGCGTTTGCCATAGAGAGAGCTCCGGGTCCGGTGTGCTTGAGGATGAAGTTCTCATCAGCAAACTTCTCCCCGTAGATGGACTTGCCGCCAGTGCCGTTGTGGTTGGTGAAGTCACCCCCTTGCAACATGAAGTTGGGGATGACACGGTGGAAGGTGGAGCCTCTGTAGCCGAAGCCCTTTTCACCAGTGCATAGCGCACGGAAGTTTTCACATGTTTTTGGAGTGACGTCAGTTCTTAACTGAAACAAGAAGAATTACAAATCATATACATACTTTACACATACAAAATTTGGTTTAGGGAAATTTTTAATTTAATTTCACTGCACCAACATCAAAAGAAATAAGTTCTTGTAAATATAAATGTATACTTGTATAAAAACTTAATTATGTAAATTAACTTATATGTATAATTAATAAGATTTTTCCTCCCGCCATTACTTGATTTACGAGCGCTAGTGAAAAAAGAATAACGCGGCAAAGACATACTTGGCGCAATTACAAACATCATGAAATGGTGTGCACCCATCATGGCATTTTCCGCACTCCTGATCAAGGTCCTAACGTATTGACCTTCTCAAAGTAATCTCGGTCGGTGATAATTACTACAAGAATATATATATATAGACATATACCTACTCTAACATACCATTTAATTAATATACAAAATGTCAAAAATTCAAAGCAGTAAAATCCGTAAGTGAAAATGTTAAAAATGTTAACGACAGGATAAAAAAAATCAGATCTTAGTGTCGGTCGTTTCGTTTTTCATTAAAGCGTGGTAGGTCAGACACGCCGGCCGGGTGAACACTCCCTTTCTTACATTACCTACTAATCTACTACTTATAGTATAAAACTTACCTCAACGACGATTCTTCCCAATGGTGCACCATCGACGGCCACATCCAAAAATACTCGGGGCAAGCTCATTTTAGTAAATCCTTACAATTCACCAACCTATTTAAAGAAAAGAACGGCAGAATGACGATGCGTCTCTCGTTAATGCCGGGCGGAAATTAAAGAAGTCATAGACAAACTAGATTATTTGACTTCCTCTTTGCGTTCAAAAACAGATAACTGAAAAAACTATTAGCAATAGCAAATAACAATTTGAAAAGTATATTTTAGACAGTTTTAAATTGAAGGATAGTTATATTACATATACTTTAAATAAAACTGAATACAGCTGAACACTAAAAGTCTAAAAATATACCTAAATAGACTAACCACACTTTAACAGTTTCTTTGATTTCTTAGTTTCTCAAAATAAAAAATTTAATTTTTTTCGGAAATAATGATTTTATTAAACATTGAATGAAAAAATATTAAAATTCATCAGTAAACTGGTTTATATGTGTATAGATTATTTGCTACAGTTAATCATTTTATGGTTTTTCGAGAATTTTAAAATAGACTTTGTTTCATGAGATTGGAATGTGTAAAGATTTCCTTTTCTTTTTGACTAAAAAAACTAGAATCTATTGCACTGACAAAGCTGAACGTGTGTCAAACTGTCAATGTCAATGTCATGAATTTGTCAAATAGTGGTCAGCTGTCGATTTTCTCCTTACTTTTCTTTCGATTCCACATTTTAAAGAAACTTTTCTTTTCAAACATTTTATATGTCGTGTCTCATTATCACCAGTTACGCATTACATACAGATATATATATATTTTTGACGAATTTACCTCAATGCCAAATTAGTTAAGCGTCTAAAGTTTTTTACTACTTGTGGCGAGCCTCAAATTTAACGTTCTTGAGCTTATAAATTAGATAAAAATGAGCTTAGAATCAATAAGGTATGAAAGAGGAAGATTGGAAATTCTAGATCAGTTGTTGCTGCCTCTGCAAACAAGATATGTTAAAGTACAGGGAGTTGAGGATGGCTGGAAAGTTATCAACAAAATGCAGGTATGTTCTAAATATTACGACCATTTTATATAATAAGTAAGTACTTATATTGTTTATCAAGAAAAAAGATAGTCTCAAAAATATATTTTTAAAATTACTTTCACATAATTGTAAATCCATCTCATAAATCTTAGGAGTTTTATGGGATGGATGGAGGATTTTTAACTATATTATGAATACTTTAACGATTCTTATAGAGACTTTAGTCATTGTTATAAAGAAGTAGCTTTTATAAAATGTGTACACAGTATTTGAACAATTACGAATATATAATAAATATTTGTTTTATAATCTTATAATTGTATGTTTTGTAATCTAGAAAATTTCCAGTAACAGTCCATAGTTAGAAACTTAGTGTAGGCATTGCTGTAGTATTATCATTAACATTAATGATCAAACTTCATTATGCTAAGCACACTGAACTGCAGTAAAGCAGTGTGGTGGGTACTAATTTTTGTTTCTAACATAGGGTTAATTATGAAAAAGTGTGTTAAATATATTAATTGACTAGCACACCCCACAGTTTCACCCACAAAGTTCCATTTCCTGTTAGAATATGGGGATATAATATAGCCTCACTCTCACAAATACAGTGACTTTCTAGTGGTAAAAGATCATCACTAACCATCTTTGCTAAGATTAGATAGAATCTATACTAATTTTAGTATAGATGATCAGAAATTGAATTTACCTAGTTGAGAACTAGAGTGGGTGGCATAATTTGAATAAGCTACTGTGGGGAAATTAATCTTTATAAGATAGCTTTTGACTACAACCTCACCTGATAGTAAGTGATGATGCAATCTCAGATGGAAGTGGGACTTATTTGTTAGGAGTGGGATAAAAATCCACACCCTTTTCAGGTTCCACACAACATCATACTGGAATGCTAAATCATTTGGTAGTATGTCCTGTAGGGTGGTTGTCACAACTTGTCACATTTGAAGCCTCCCTGATGATATTCCATATTAGAAAGGATATCCAAAGCTGCTTTAGTAGAATGTTACCAAATTTGGCTAGGCAGGGACACAAACAAGAGCAGACAATAAGTGTTAAGTAACTTTGTATACAGGGTAAGATTGTTAGCAAAGCTACCTTTAAATACTAAGTGAGAAATTTTTGTATTAATTCTCAAATAGAGACAGCTACAGACAGCTACAGACAGATTATATAACAATATATGAAGATAATTCCACAAAATTATATAAATACGACCCTAACTTATTCAACTTATATATCTATTTTTTTTTTTTCATTATTTAATATGTTTATAATAATAATTAGTGTCTCACAATTTTTTTGATATGTGTATATGTGTATAGATATATTCTGCAATATATGAAATTATTATTATACCAACTATATAAAAATAAGTCTGGTTTTCCTTCCTGATGCTGTAACTGAAAAACGCACGAACCAATTTCCACATTTTTGCATTTGTTGGAAAGGTCTCGGGCTCCGTGAGGCTTATAGCAAAGAAAATTCAGGAAAAGGTAGGGGTAGGATAGGTATAGAATAGGGGTAAGGTAGGGTAGGGGTAGGGAAGCGGTAGAGTTGGGTAGTGGTAGTTGAAAGTTTACATCGAGCTTCACGCGGACAAAGTCTAAGAGTATTTTGTCAGACCTGGGTGACGTTGTCGCATGGGTTCGTCGACTTTTCGCGGATGATAGCAAAATAAATAAATCATTATATAATCATGATGAACTTCCGCAAAGTAACGCCTGCTTCTATCCAATATTTAAAAGTCGTGGGCGTTCGCTAGTTATATGTTGTCGCTAGATACATGTTGAATCCATGGAGTAAGATATTCATCTTCCTCACAATTAATGTACTTAACCATTGTTTTAGGTCAGAGGTGCTCCTGCTATAGCAATTGTTGGATGCTTATCTTTGGCAATAGAACTACTCAAAGAAGACTGCTCAGATAAAAAAGTTATGAGGCAAGAGGTCAGTTGATAAGTTACAGTAGTTATTATTGTTAGATGTGATAAAGTCAAATTGGTTTTGTTACAAAATTAAAATGTTGTAATAGTAGGTTGTACAGCATATGAAAATTTCATTAATATTTTCAATATATAACTATAGAAATATATTTTTAAGCATCACTATTTTATGTAATACTAGCGGGCGCCAACCACTTTGCAAATATCGTGGAAACTATGATTTTTTTCAGGATAATAAATAATGTATATATTGCTTAATGACCTCCTCTAATCTACCAGTCAAAGTCCCACATAAATTGGTTCAGTTGCTCCAGCAATCAGCCTAGACAAACAAAATTTTTAAAAACTCTATGTGCTGCTTCTATACTATAATTTTTTGCCAAATATCTCTTTTCATGATAAATCATATCATATCATGATAAATGAAAATGTTATTTTAGATTTGACCTCCATTGGTCGTAATTTTTCTTTCTCTTATTTTGAGATATTTCATGTTGTGCTGAAATAGGCTTGCAGATTGGTGCAGCGTTTTCTGTAGTTATAAATGATGCAACAAATATATTTCATTTCATTTAACTTTTCTTTATATTATTAATCATTATAAACATCTATTATTATAAATATGAAAGACTGTCTGTCTGTCTGTTATCTTTTCACGGCTAAACGGCTGAACCAACCAAGTTAAATTTTAGTATAATGGTAAATGGAATCTTGGAGCAAAACATACCTACTTTTGACACTAAATTAAAAATAGAAAGGGTTGAAAGTTTGTATGGAAAGTCCTTCATTTTTATTTAGAGTTACAGTTTACAAATTTGTTTGCAAATCATGAAAAAAATACGAAATATATTATGATAAAAGAATTTTTAAAATTCAACTCCTAAAATGGTGAAAGTTTACATTGATTTTCACGCGGACAAATTCGCGTGCGTCCGCTAGTAAGCCTATAATAATCACTATAGTTGTGTATCATAAATTCTAATCCTACTAATACTATAAACGCGAAAGTTTGTATGGATGTTTGTTACTCCTTAACGCCGCTATTACTGATCCGCTGAATTTTGGAATGGAAATAGATTTTACTATGGATTAAACATAGGCTACTTTTCATCCCGGAAAAATCCATGGTTCCCGTGGGATTTGTAAAAAACTGAATTCCACGCGGACGAAGTTGCGGGCGTCCGCTAGTAGTATTTATAGGGAAGTAAACCATAACTAAAGGAATTATATGCTAATATTGTAATGATAATGGCTCACAGCGCTACTGATTAGTTGAACTATAAATAAAATTCTATAACACCACAGTACACATTTTAAACTGTATGTAATCATATAGTGATTATTTCACTTGTGTACTTGAGAATTAAGTTCAATTTTATGAGAATGTCACCATAATATGACGATAAACAATGGTATGTTCAAACAATATAATATATTTCATTATCCACAAGGATGATGAAAAGTCTTAACCCTTCAATAAATAAAGAATTTCACATCCCTGAATCATTAAGAACAGACTTCATACAATTTTTCTCACCGCTTATGTCACCCTTGAAGAATGAAGCTAGAATAATGTGTTTAAACAAACAAACTCTTCCGCTTTAAAATTTTAATTAGCTGACGCCGCGCGGTTTCACCCGCGTGGTTCCCGTTCCCGTAGGAATACGGGAATAATATATAGCCTATAGCCTTCCTCGATAAATGGGCTATCTTACACTGAAAGAATTTTTCACATTGGACCCGTAGTTCCTGATATTAGCGCGTTCAACTAAACAAACAAACTTTTCAGTTTTATAATATTACTAGCGGTAGCCCGCGACTTCGTCCGCGTGGAATTCAGTTTTGCACAAATTCCGCGGGAACCGTGGATTTTTCCGGGATGAAAAGTAGCCCATGTAGCATGTTAATCGAGAGTAAAATCTATTTCCATTCCAAATTTCAGCCAAATCGCTTCAGCAGCTGCAGCGTAAAAGAGGAACAAACATACTTACACACTTACACACAAACTTTCGCCTTTATAATATTAGTGTGATTAGTATATATATCAATAACATTTTAAATGTGCATCTTGAGTGACGGCGTATTGCGTATGCTCATGTTAAAATTTAAGAAGTCGCATTATGGACAAAATCAAACTTTGTTTTTACGCCGTGGTTTTCGCAAACACGATACGCCGTCAGTCAAGAATTGCACTAAAATTAGTTTATCTCATTAATCTCAGATTGAAGGCAAATTAAACTATCTGGTGTCGGCGCGGCCAACAGCTGTTAATATAAAATTAGCAGCGGACGATCTTATTAATTTGGCAAATAGTTTGAGCGCAGATGAGAATGTCACAGCTAATGATTTCAAAGAGAGGTATGTGATGCACTAATTTAATTATTTTATATCATTTACGAGTACCTATTACTACAGGTTGTGTTTTATAATTTACTGGCGCCGCTCGCGGTTTTACGCACAAATGCAATGAGGATTTTTATTGGCGTGCACTTTATAGATGCCAAAATGCACTGCCTACCTTGTATTGCAGTATTAATCTTCCAGTTTTTACAAAGAATTGTATAGCCTGCCTACTACTACTACCACTTTTGACGGCCTCCGTGGCGCAGTGGTATGCGCGGTGGATTTACAAGACGGAGGTCCTGGGTTCGATCCCCGGCTGGGCAGATTGAGATTTTCTTAATTTGTCCAGGTCTGGCTGGTGGGAGGCTTCGGCCGTGGCTAGTTACCACCCTACCGGCAAAGACGTACCGCCAAGCGATTTAGCGTTCCGGTACGATGCCGTGTAGAAACCGAAAGGGTGTGGATTTTCATCCTCCTCCTAACAAGTTAGTCCGCTTACATCTTAGATTGCATCATCACTTACCATAAGGTGATATTGTAGTCAAGGGCTAACGTGTAAAGAATAAAAAAAAAAAAAAAAAAACCACTGTATAATATACAGCGTGTTGCGAAGTATTTCCCATAACTTCAAGGTGTTGACAAGTTCACATATAGGAGCCGAACTGCATAACTATTTTTTTTTAACTAAAAGAACTTTTTATGTTTTTATATTATAAAGAAATTCAAATAATTCCGACTATCCATGTAACACAAGCCTTTATTCTTGCATTTTAAATTACGTAGTCGTAGTGGTAAGACTGTCGATATCGACGAGTTATTGCAACTGGCACTCCAAACTTCACTAGTGAGCTACTTCATGATATTTATCAACGAATAAGTTTGACTAGGTCTTAATATAAGGGATACAATTTAAGATCTATTTATAAAAGAAATATTTTTTACTCCGAAAATATTCATTTAAGAACACATGTTCCTTGGAGATGTTTAATTAATTTTCCTCAAAGACTATAACCCTAGAGTTATGGGAAATACACCCGAGCACCCTGTATACAGTGGGAATATAGAGATAAAAAGTATGCTATGCTTCTATTTCGACACATATCCTATGTGCTATTAATTTTTTGCCTGTAACTTGATATGACTTATTATGATTAGGTGTGTGATTTTATCAGGTTCATCAAAAGCATAGAGAACATGCTAATAAAGGATATAGAGGACAACAAGGCGATAGGCAAGTTCGGCTGCGAGGCAATACTGAGCAGGTTGGAAGGTGATAGTCATGTGAGGGTGCTGACTCACTGCAACACTGGCTCACTGGCCACAGCGGGGTACGGCACTGCGCTGGGCGTTATACGCTCACTGCACGCAGCCAAACGATTAGGTATGTAACTTTATAAAAAAAAACTTGCTAGTAAAGTATATAGAGAGGACAACAAGGCGATAGGCAGGTTCGGCTGTGAAACTCTACTGAGCAGGTTAGAAGGTGACAGTCATGTGAGGGTGCTGACTCACTGCAACACTGGCTCACTGGCCACAGCGGGGTACGGAACTGCACTGGGCGTTATACGCTCACTGCATGCTGCCAAACGACTAGGTTTGTAACTTTATTGACAAAAAACATGATAGTAATGGACGTAAAAGACACAAGTGGTTAGAAAAATTCAACTATGGAGCTGTACTAATAAACAAATTGCCATAAGATGTTGACGGTGACGTGATATTGCTGACACAATACAACACTGAGTTGCCGGCAATAGAGCATGCCGCGCAACGATTAGGTTTGTAACTTTATTATTTAAAAACCATGGTAGCGATGGACGTAGAAGACACAAGTGGTTAGATAAATTCAACTATGGTTGTACTAAACAAATTGCCATAGAATATTGACGGTGACGTGATATTGCTGACACAATACAACACTGAGTTGCCGGCAACAGCACAGCATGCCGCGCAACGATTAGGTTTGTAACTCTATTGCTTAAAAACATGGTAGCGATGGACGTAAAAGACACAAATGGTTAGAAATTAACTATGGAGCTGTACTAAACAAATTGCCATAGGACATTGACAGTCACGTGATATTGCTGACACATTACAACACATAACGATGGACGTAAAAGACACAAGTGGTTAGAAAAATTCAACTATGGTGCTGTACTGAACAAATTGCCATAGGATATTGACAGTACAACACGTTAAAATACTGAGTTGCCGGCAATACAGCATGCCACGAAACGATTAGGTTTGTAACTTTAATGTTTAAAAACTTGCTAATGTAGGATAGAGGGACATAAAAAGGCGGCAGGCAAGTTTGGTCCCAAAAATAATGATCTTCAAACACCAATTTCACTTTACCAGTAGAGTGGAAACATAGCAAAGAAACTTCTACTCCCAAGTCCCAGCACGCCTAGGACGCGGCAATAACATTGAATCACGAGAGAGATAGTGGACCAATAGCGACGGAATCGAACTCTCTCTTTCGCTCTCTCTCTCTCTCTGATGGGTATGGGACGATAAGTAAGAGGCATCCTATAGAGATACAGGAGAAATATTAGCTATAAACTTTTGTTGTGGATATTTCAGAGCACGTGTACTGCACTGAGACCCGGCCGTACAATCAGGGCGCCAGGCTGACGGCCTACGAACTGGTGCACGAGAAGATACCCTCCACGCTCATCGTTGACAGCATGGTGTCAGCGCTCATGCATGCGAGGAATATCACCGCTGTGGTGGTCGGTGCTGACAGGGTACGTGCCAGCTTATAATACGATGCAATCTAATATGACGTTTCAGAACATCGTGCGTTAATCTAATAAAAGATTTTAGGTATCAGTGGTGACGTAGAGGCGCGGCGGCAGTGCAACACCCTGCGTGCCTCTGCCTTTGATTCGGAGGGCGTAGTTTCGAATCTGGTCTGGGGCATGCACATACAACTTTTCAGTTATGTGCATTTTAAGAAATTAAATATAACTTGTCTTAAACAGTGAAGGAAAAACATTGTGAGGAAACCTGAGAATTTTGTTAATTCTCTATGTGTGTGAAGTCTGCAATCCGCATTAGGCCAATAAGGTGGACTAAGGCCTAACGCCTCTCATTCTGAGAGGAGACTAATGTTCAACAGTGAGCCGAATATGGGTTATTAATGATGAAGTATAAGGAATAATCTGCATAATTTACCTTATCTTACCTTACCTGGATATAGGCCTCTTGCATGGCCCTCCAAGCAAAACGGTCTCGAGCCGTCAGCATCCAGCGGCTCCCTGCAACCCGCTTGATATCCTCGGTCATAAGGTTAGTCAGCAACCAAGTCTCGGATCCGTAGGTCATCACTGGCAACACGAACTGATCGAAGACTTTTGTCTTCAAATCTGCATAATTTATTTTTTTTAATTCAAGGTAGCAGCGAACGGTGACACTGCAAACAAAATAGGCACATACCAGATAGCGATAGTGGCGAAGCATCACAATGTACCGTTTTATGTGGCGGCGCCGCTCACGTCCATAGACATGGCGCTCAAGTCCGGCGAGCGGGTCAAGATAGAGGAGCGCCCGGACAGGGAGATGACGCATATTGGCGAACACAGGATCGCGGCACCAGGTTAGTATACAGGGTGCTCGGGAGAATTTCCCATAACTCTAGGGTTATATTCTTTATGGAAAATTATTTAAAAATGTCTAAGGAACATGTGTTCTAAAATGAATATTTTCGGAGTAAAAACCATTTCTTTGAATATTTAATAATTGCTAGTGAAGTGCGGAGTGCCAGTTGCAACATCTAGTCGATATCGACAGTCTTACCACTACGATTACGTATTTTAAAATGCAAGGATAGATAAAGTGTGTTAAATGGATAGTCGGAATTATTTGAATTATTTAAAAAAAAAACATAAACAGTTTTTTTGTAGTTAAAAAAAATTAGTCATGCAGTTTGGCTCCTATAAATGGACTTGTCAACACGTTGAAGTTGTGGGAAATACTCCGTAACACCCTGTATATTATAATAACATAGCAGACGCCCGCGACTTAGTCTACGCTAAATTCGGGAACCATTGAAATTGGGATAAAAAGTAGCTTAAATATGACTCAGTAACCTCAGCTTTCAGTGAAATTCCCATTGAAATTGGTTCATTCGTTCCAAAGAGTAAACAGACAAACAGACATATAGGTAATAGTCATTTATGTCACTGTCACATATCGAGGGCCATTGTAGCACGAATGATTTTTGTGCACAATAGACAGGCTTACAACGTGTTGTGGCATACGATACTTTTTCTACAATCATGATAAAATAAATAAGACTTGATAAAACTTGGTAAATAATATATATTGGCGTTAGGCAATGGCCTCCTCGATTTTGTATCGGCGTGGCCTTCTAAATTTTGCCTCTAACAAGGAAGCCTGAATTTTTGTAGCCAATGCCATGGAACTATTTAAAAATATCATTGTAGCACGGTTTCCCGTGTGGTAATGAACAATACCAAACAACCTGTAGGAATATCTTTGTGATATGCTTTGAGGTTTTCTATTGAGTGCTTTGAGATTACGAAATGGGAGTAGAGAAAAGAATTTTCAAAATTGGTTTAGTAGATCCAGAGATTACCTACAACATCGCAAACTTTACCACTTTATAATATTAGTATTCAATTTTTTTTCAGGTATAAATTGTTGGAATCCATCGTTCGACGTCACGCCGGCATCACTAATAACTGGAATCATAACAGAGAAAGGCGTTTTTACACCCGACAAATTATATGAAGAAGTTCCTAAATAATATTTTCTAAAACTCGTTTTATTGCTAAAAGTTATTATAATATAAATATCTAGATTTTATTAATAGAGTTCCTAGATTTTTTAATAGTCAGATAAAGCATGTGACGGAATAAATCTGATAACATGTTTTGTTTTAGTTATTTTTGATGTGAGTACTGCTCAAATTTTAGAAATGCTTTATTTTTTATTATTTATTTAATAACTAACTGTCTCATTTGTTCAGCGGTAAGCCTATGTGATTTTTGATCACAGGGTTCAAATTGTGGGTTCAACCCACAAACCATATTTGAAATTAATGACATACTGAGCTTTTCTTCTAAGAAATTTTCAGTATATATTATCAGCCTCTGGGAGCACTTTAAGCTCTTGGTCGCGATCATTGCCATCGGCCTAAGTTCGCCATCCCGAATTGTAGCAGCGTGGTGGGTCAGCTCCATATCCCATTTCTGAGGAAGCCTGGGTGAACTAGTAGGCCGTTAAAATAGGCTGATAACTTAATAACTAAAAGCTCCTTTATCCTTATTGCAAATGACTCAATCGCAAATGTCTCCAAGTTTAACTGCATTGAAATATACTCAGTGGAACATAATTGAGTGAGCCGAATATGGGTTGATAATGATGATGATGATGAAAAAAACAGTCTCTTTTTTTAAGATTAAGCGTGCTCCCAAATTTGGAAATATCCTAACATAAGTCAAATCACTGTTATATTTATTTTAAACAAGTATTTTTGTGATATTATTGACAATTCAGAGAGAGAATTTAAGTGAGAATTCCTTACTCATTTGGGGCCCTTAACTAATTTCGATATAGGGACCCTTCAAGGCACGCTACGCCACTGATACAGATATACAATAAAATGATTCTACACATCACTAAGAGAGCATAGATCAACCTCTGCCTGCTATACTATTGCCATACCCTCTCCTAAGTTCCTAACAGTCCTATCAAACTAATATGAAGGGAACAATAATATTGGTCATAAAAGATATGGCAAATATTCCTAAAAATAATAAAAATAACACTCATAAATCAGCTAATAAAAGAAACTGGAATTGTAACTAATTAGGTATACCTGATAAGATCATCTATATTTTGTAACGAACATTGTAGCTTTATAAATACCTATACAATATTTATAATAAATTTGTGGTAAGTATACAAAATGTTAAATCTCTTAGTACAGCTCATTGTTATAAATAATTATACCATATCTATGTAAGTAATGCTTTACTGTAAAACTTGTTATAATTAAATAAAAATATTTTTGCTAAAGTTGTAGACTTAATTTAGTTTTATGATTTTATTAAATAGAAATAAATCATCTCATTCCCTGCTGAACCATTATAATACATTGATTTTTTAAACTTTAAAAATAAATAAAGGAAGCATCCTTTATTTATTTTTAAGTAGTTTAGTACCATTAACTAAATTATGTGGTCTTTATTTATCATTGCAGAAAAAATAGATATTTAAATATCTATTTTTATAATAATATATATAAATATAATAAGATATATAAATAATAAAAAGTCCACTTGACTCCAATGGCACCTACTGGTTACATTGAACCTGTGTTGTGTTGGTGTGACTGTTGCAAAGAGTAAACTAACATATTTTATAGGACTGGTGTGACTGGACTGAGTCCACAATAAATATTTTGAGGGTTTATTTTAGTGTTCATAGGCACTCAAGTATTAAACCCAGGTTTAATCCTTATCCAAACTGTGGACGTAGACTCTGTCTACGATTCAAACTATAGTGCATCTGTTGTTATAGTTAAGTAGTTGTTCCACACCTAACCAACACTTGTAAAATAAAATTACTTTTATAATAAAATTAAAAGTAGAACTAATGAAATTTCAATATGGCAATACCATATTTTCTGTCATTATTTATAGAGTAACCGAATAATGTTGATATTTTTTTAAATCTGAATGCAACATTGCCATAATTTTAATATTCCTCATAATACTTTTAAACTAAAGTAAATAAGTCGTTTTCGTCGTATGTTACAGTTAGCTTTGAATAACCCACCAAGCAGCTGTAAGAATTTGAATTTAACATGTGCGCTTAGCTTAACAGAAATTAGAAACGCCCACATATCTCTGTCTACCGGCTCTTCTACATAAACCATAAACCATAGAAACACAATGTCGGCTATGACATTCTATTTGTCAAATGGCAACATCAATAAAATTCCAATATGTCAGTCGACCTGTCGGAAAGTACAGAAAATGCCTTTGCAGTCGTTTTGTACATAAAATTTAATATTAGTTATGTGAATATTAGTTAAAGATGGATCAATAATGCAAAAGTGGAATTGTTTTAATTTGTATTATTTACTTGAACTCAATAAGTTACGTTTCCTTATTTGATTAAGTTAAAGAGGACGAAAATAATTTGTTATTTATTTATTGTTTCGAGGGAAGCTAAACGGTGACTGCAACAGTAATCGCTGGTGTTGTTAGGCGTGTTTCTACAGTTTTCCATTTATTTAGAATAAGATTTGTTGTAATGTAAATAAAAAATATTGTTTGCACGCGCATGCGTTTCCATCGAAAACAGACAAAGGTTTTGTGTGGTTCGTGAATCAGCTGTGTGCGATGGCTTAGTGATACCAAAAGTGTGTGTTTGTAAGCGACAATGTTTAGTGAAATTGGATACATAATTCTTCTGCTACTCGCCTTTCCTTACATAGAAAGTGGTAAGTCCCCTTATGTTTATTTAGAAACAATGATTATTGTATTGGTTTCATTTTACACAACATTTAACATTAAAACACGTCAGAACTAGGTAACAAATTGTAACTCGGGTATTCATAATACTTGAGTCAATAAATCTGTTTGCCTTTGTTGTTGTTTGTAAAACTGAGAATTTATTAGAATTGCATCAAATTGTGCCATTGTTCATTCATTGATGAGTGAGAGATTTAATTTGTATATCACATACAACTATTTGTTTATACATTGTTGTTATATACTCCTTTGTTTACTATATGCTTTGGCATAGTAATAAAAGCACAGATAACTTGAGAGAAAGTCTTATAAAGAGGCACAGGTCTGTAATACCACCAACATCCCAATTCTGGGCTGTTTTTATTTGTACTGAAAATGTCTTAGGTAAAAGAAAAGCTTAGTAGGTCATAACCCAGCCAAGACTTGCACCCAGAACCTTGATCTGAAGGCACATAGGCTTACTGCAGAACCAACAAGTCAAGTTCTAAAAACAAATATCTATTTGTAAATAATGTAAAACATCTTTAAACTATATTTATTTCAACTATATTTCAGCTTTTATTGGTGAGTACTGTTAACCAACAAACAAATTAAAAATGAGGATATAAATCACTAGTCATTTCACACAGATTAATAGTAATTATAATTAACTTGTTCTTAACTTAATGAAAATAAATTTGATTAATAAGCTTAAAACAATTAGATATGGTAAATATATTTTGTATAACATTTTATAACCAAACCATACATAATTTAAAGTAAATAAGTTATGAAATGACATGCATTTACTACCTTCATTTCTAATTTATTTGTTAGTAAACAGTACTCATCATCAAAAGCTGTAGTATATAGGCTTCAAAATTACAAAAGTATGTATAATAATATTAAACTACTTAACTACTACCTACATATTATATAAAACAAAATGAAATATACTGTATACTAAATTTAAAATAAATCTGGAGACTTAGACATCCTAGGACTCCTCTGAAAGATAATACTATATTTAAACTAGCAGACACCCAAAACTTCCTCCACATGGAATTCAGTTTTTTACAAATCCTGTGGGAACCATGGATTTTCCAGGTTGAAAAGAAGCCTATATGTTAATACTATAAATCTATTCCATTCCAAATTTCTGCCAAATCGCTTTAGTAGTAGCAGCATTAAAGAGTAATAAACGTCCATACAAACTTTAGTGTTTATAATATTGGTAGGATAGTCTTAAAAAAGACAACTAAATGTGTTGACAGACAGACAAGTTGTGGCAGAAATATTGCTGCAATAATACAAATTGCTGCATTAGTCATAGTCTCTCATTTAGGCAGTTATAACAGATCAGACACTGAGTCAGAGTGTTTTTCAACACCTAAAAACCTTCTTTACCCGACCAAGACATTTGTAAACTGTGTTTTTCCATTGAAGCAAATTTTCAATTATAAATGACTTATTCCATTTACCAGCATACTTTTTATCATTTGTTAAAAGTAGAGGTATTCATTAAAGCAAGTAAAGTTTAATAAAATAGATTTTATATTGTTGTGTAAATCTATATTAATTGCATAAGTAATTTAGCACATTTTGCTACTGCTAGTAGCTTTAAAAATCCTAGATCCCCACTCATTTTATTACAGGCTAATGATGTACCTGTGACTAAAAAAGCTAATGTTCGTTTTTAAATGAAACCAGAGTGAGGGAATAAAATTATCCAAACAAAACAATTTATCATGTACAAAGTTCAAGGCTGGCATTATCATAATATACTACAGTATTTTGTACAATTTAACAATTAAACAGATTTGCCATGTAACCTGATGAATTTCTGTGGCAATGTACACCAGAATAAAAAACAGGGACAGATAAGAAATTACACATTTTTATCAAAATAATTCCTAGAATTTAAGTATTTGATTTAACTGTAACATCAGTGTATTGACTGTTTCTATTTAATATTTCAGTAGGATCCATACCATTTAAACTTACCAATTGTAGTAAGCATGAAGATATACTTATATCCTTAAACCAGCTTTATGACAAAACACTCTACTAGCTTTGTAAGGGGTATGCAAAAGATCAATCATGTTTGACAAAATTGTTTGCCAAACTTGACTTTTTGTAATTGACAAACTCTTCAAACAAAGCCATATATTATCAAAATATTTCACAAATATATTTGACAAAGAGTTTCATTGTTTTCAAGGAGATTTAGGTATAAAATTAATGTTTTTTACTGTTCTTTTTAAGTCAATAACGATGTTGTATGCACAACTGCCTTTATTTAAAGTTTATCTATCATCATCATCATCATATCTTAATATTGGGCAGTAGACATCCACAGCTGGACATAGTACTTTTGTAGGTATTTCCAAATATCACGATCTTGAGCTGCCTGCATCCAGAGAATTCCTGCAAAACACTTGATGGGTAGACTGCACTTTCTAGTGTAGGGTCACAATTCTGCCACCTCAATGCCAAATGAAAAATCAGCTCTTCCAACTATGTACCCTCCCATTGCCACTTCAGCTTCGCAGTTCGTTCGCAGCAGTGTAGTATTTGATGGCCTCCGTGGCGCAAGTGGTATGTGCGGTAGATTTACAAGACGGAGGTCCTGGGTTCAATCCCCGGCTCGGCCGATTGAGGTCTTCTTAATTGGTCCAGGTCTGGCTTATGGGAGGCTTATGCCGTGGCTAGTTATCACCCTACTGGCAAAGACTTACCTCCAAATGATTTAGCGTTCAGGTACAATGCTGTGTAGAAATCTAAAGGAGTGTGGATTTTCATCCTCCTCCTACCAAGTTAGCCTGCTTCCATCTTAGATGGCATCATCAATTACTATCAGGTGAGGTTGTAGTCAAGGGCTAACTTGTAAAGAAAAAAAAAAGTGAAAACACAAAAGAGATGATTATTAATAATTCTAAAGACATGACCTGACATGAAGTTAATAAATCATCATGCTTCATTGTGTATACTACTATTTGTAAATGTGTATGTACCACATTCATAACAGTCCATGTGCCACTTTCACCCTTACCACAAACTGCTCATGTTATAGTTACTATTGTATTTCATATAGGTAGATACCTAGTTACTATTGGCAGATCAAAACTTGTTTGAAATATCTGATTCATAGCTTAGAGCACACCTACAGATTCTTCCATTGTGCTTAAATGTAATATTTTATAGTAATAAAATATGCTTCTATAATATTTATTACAAAAAACTTATTTCATTTTATTGTTTTTATTAACAATGAACAATATTCCTCTTTCTGGAGCTATTTTTGATGTATTGAATGCACCTTTACTAACTTATGGATACCTTTGAGAAAATTGACCAGAGCAAGTGTATAATAAAATGTGCATACTCATGATATGACTTAAGAATGTATACCAATGTCTAACTATTTATAACTTCAGAGCGGCAAAACCAATCAAAGTGATGGATATTTGGCTAATCTATTCTCCCAATATTTGTTTTTATATTCCCACGGGAAGATTTACACAAATTCCACATACTTATTAAAATAGACTTCATAGAATATGATGAAGCATTGTTATAGGGTCAATACTTCATTCAGTATGATGACCTCCATAATCACTTATTCACCTACTTTGTTGTCTCTACTCTCTTGACAGCAACAAAAGACCACAACCTCATGTAAGTAGCTTGGAAACTACATGAGGTTTTGGTCTGGTTCCTTAGGTTAATAAATTAACTATCTTAAAAGCATAAGCATCAACAGTACCGAGTGTAAGAGGCAGACACCAACACCAAGAAGTCATGGCTTTGATCCCCACTCATCCCCACCCTAACATAGTCTTTACCACTTTTTGGGAGGGGAAATAAAATATTGGTCGTATTTAAAATCAATAAGTAATATTCTTGAATGAAATCTTAATTGTGAACAATGCAATATTTATGTAATCCTGATCTTTCTATGAAGTGTTAATGTTAGATTTGTATTACGAATATACCGTGAATCGGAATTCGGAATCCAGTGTTTGTAAGTTTGCAAGTAATCATTTGTGACATTGTCACCAATGATTACTTGCGTGTTCACCTTAGTTGCTAATCAGGAAACCATGACCTTAATACAATTCACGTACCGTAATGAACGCGCACTGCTTCGTTGGCTTATGTAGCTTAGGATCACGATGTCCTGGGTTCGAATCCAGGGGCGGGACATGGAAATTTATACTGAGCTTTTCTTCTAAGATATTTTAAGTAAAAATTCTCAGCCCAGAATAGGGTTGTTGGTTACACCCTTGTGCCTCGAAGAGCACGTTAAGCCGTCGTAATCATTAACAACTGAGAGTGGCAGTTAATTAAACATTATATCACCCTAATCCCGCCAATCCGCATTGGAGCAGTGTGGTCTGTCTAAGCTCCATATCTCCTCTTCTAAAAGGAGGGAAGCCTGGTCTTGTAATGGACCGTAAATAGGTTTTTTTTTTATCTTTGTTTTAAAGTTACTTTTAATGATCAAAGATTTTACACTATTAGATATGTCACTATCGCTTCGAAAATGAGGAGAACAAACATAGCTAATTGTCTTAATTTCATTTAGTCGCATAATAAACAACAAAAGTTATCTAAACAAATAATACCTAAATATTGTCTACAATGTCGAGTTTAGGAAACATAAATACTATAAATATATAATGCAAGTAAACACAAAAATGTGCATGTGTGCGCTCTATGGAGTAGCTAAATTCGGATCACTTTTTGCGGTGATATTGTAGGCACAAAATCACTAGCTGACGCCGCGCGGTTTTACCCGCGTGGTTCCCGTTCCCGTAGGAAAACGGGGATAATATATAATCTATCGATAAATGGGCTTTCTAACACTGAAAGATTTTTTCAAATCGGACCAGTAGTTCCTGAGATTAGCGCGTTCAATCAAACAAACTCTTCAGCTTTATATATTAATATAGAATATAGATGTCGATTTTAATAACACCGTAATATAGGTGTATACAAAAATTCTCACTAGGAATTTTTCCCCAGATACTTAAAACCTAAAACGACTGGACTATAATGGTAATTGAAAAAGCGACTCGCGAGCGTAGATACGCAACTGTTTACGTTGTGAATATAGGAAAGAGATATCAAGAGGAAATATCCACTTGGAACTATTTGCATGCTTCAGATTGCGGTTCATCCATCAACGGGGGGCTTATTATGTGTCCTGCACGGTAACAGCGCTTGGTTCAGATTTACGACGGATACAGACGAATATAATGTTTTATTTATTTGTTACTTACCTCCCGGCGTTTTCTTGAATTGTCATTTATAGACAGACCGTCTCGGTTACGTAGTAGGAAAGGGAGCGTAGCGGGGGAACGGACTAATGCGGGGTGGAGTTGCGTACTGCGTCTGCCACCGGAGCAGAGCGATGCTGCGGAGCGAAATTGCAGACTATGTTAAATTTAATTTATTTAACCCCGCTCCGCTTACCGGTTTTATATGATTTTTTAAAAGCTCGCAAGTCCCTGTCTACTTAAGAGGAGCGGAGTTTTTGTGCAATCCTATTGGTTAATATTTCTCAGTTTCTCGGCTCCGCTGCCTCGCTCCGCTTCGGTGGACTGGCAGCCTTAACCATGTTAATGCGATATAACAAGATACCTGCTAATTATAAATCAACTGTTTACATTACAAAAAATATATAATAATATACTTATATAATAACAGATAATATTCGCTACTTTTTTATAAGAGAATAATTCTGTCGTCCTTGAATTTTGCTTATCTTTAACTGTTGATATTCCGTTCCTATTGATAGAAGCGTGATGTTATATCCTTCTTTGATAAGTTGACTATTTTCATTACTTCTGACAAAAAGGTACCTTTGGTATCAATTTTTAGTAGTGATTGTAGTTGGTACTCGTAAAACGATACCGAAGGTACCTAATACTTTTAATTTTTTTTAAAAGCGGTAGGTATTCTGAGAACTTTTACATTTTTGTTTTAAATTTTAGAAAAAATATTCAGATAACCCCTACTATTTATTGCTGAAATTCAAGGTATATGCGAGTATATCAGCATGGCTTGTATTGCAATATTACAGGTAGTTGAGTAATCTGTAATTAAATTATTCTATTAATTAAATTAACTATAACTACAATTTTCATACTTTATTATAACACACACACGCAATCTTTTGTTCTAAATCAAGCTCTTGTGAATATGTGTCGAAATATTGCACCACAAAGAGACGAGTCATAGATTAGTTCGTCCAATTATAGAATTTTAACAGACTGACCTCCTGGTCGGGTACTAAGGCAGCCCTAATTGGCATCGTATCAATTGCTCAATTCACTACTTAATAATTTATGAATAACTTGCCGACGCCCCGTGGTTGTACCCGCGTAGTTCCCGTTACCATGAGAAAAAGGGCATAAAATTATGCCTGTGACACTCACAAATAACGTAGCTTTTTAGTGGTAAACAAATTTTCCAAATATGTTCTGTAGATCCAGAGATTACGCCACAACACCATAAACTTTACCTCAGTATAATATTAGTGTAGATATACATATGTACCAACTTATTGAAAAGAGAACCAAAAATTAATTAAAAAAATAAAAAGATAAGACGAAAATTCTTATAGTATCACGTTTCCCAAATACCAATGCTGAATAAATGGAACATAAAAAATCCTTTAAAATATTATTATTCGAGTCTAGATTAATCCTCAAAGTCAACAAGCAATAATTATTAGACAAACGAATCTCTAATTACATAAAATGCTTTTTCTGTTTTTCTGTTGTTTTCGTTTCAAATGTACAAATATTGTGTTAATAATATTTTATGTATTAACTCAGCGAGTAACACATAATTGTTGTTAATTATTTAAATACTGACTATTAACTACGCCTTCCCATTACCAAATAGGAAAACGACTTAATGCATCTGACAAAGACAGTTATTGCCAACGATTATTTTATACTTTGGATATGTTACGTGCCTACAAAATTACCGCAAAAAGTGATCTGAATTTAACTACTCCACTGGGCGCACACTTGCACAGTTCTGCACACTTCCTGAACACACTACTCGATAAGACAATATTTAGATATTATTAGTTTAAATAACTTTCGTTGTTTACTATGCAGCTAAATGAAATTAAGACAATTCGCCATCTTTCTTCGCCTCAGTTTTCAACGCGTTAATGACATATATATCAAATGAGCCATTCTCCTCTAAAGTTGTTGAAAAAGGGGTTGTAATAAAATTATCACCACCGTCAAATAATAAAATTATCAAATTCCTAATTCAACGTAATACCGCAACAACAAAATCCTGTACAATTTTGTTCTTGACGGTTACCATAGTCTAGCGGTTACGGTCGATTTGTTTACAAATCCCCATAGGAATACGGGAATAATATATAGCCTATAGCCTTCCTCGATAAATGGGCTATCTAACCCTGAAAGAATTTTTCAAATCGGACCAGTAGTTTCTGAGATTAGCGCGTTCAATCAAACAAACAAACGAACTCTACAGCTTTATAATATTAGTATAGTTTTACGGAAGATCTTAAAAAAAATTATCTAAAAAAAATCAAGAAATTGCAGCATAAATTGCAAACGGCAATGAAAACAAAATGTCATTGGCATTGGTGGTGATTTCAATAGAAAATTCAACATATTTGCAAAAAAAATGCGGATTTTTTTAATACCTTCAGAGGAAAGTAATCTCATAGTATAAAATCTTTGGTCATAGCCGCGACCGCTTTGCCCAACTGGTTGGAGTAATTAAGAAAACCACAAAAGAGATTTTTTCGCAAACAGCTCTTCCATTGTTAATTGCACCGAATTACAGCCGTCGTTACTCGGCGCCGGTATATCCATTTTTATATAGATCCTGGTATTTCCACAAAGGATGATTAATTAATCCTGTGAAAAGAAGAACGGTTGAGGCGAAGCTTTGTTTAATTAAGCAGGTATCGGTATACCGTAAAAGCGAGAGGTTATGTCGCATACGGCCACAATGGACTGAGAGCTTGCGATGCCTAGACATACTTCATTTTAGGAAAGCTGAAATTTTGTCAGCCTTTGCTAAATTTCGCAGCCATTTATAGATTTTAGGCTGTATTGGTTTTGGAAGGTAGCAGGTTTCCTCAAAGTTCCTTGTTATTTTCTCCAGGATATCGTGAGGTATCACGCCTTGAGTCGACAGACCGTTATTTCTGTGGCAACACTGAGCTAGAGACCCTTAAAATTCTCCTAAAATGTAGTCTTGTCTGTTAATGGTGATTTTCGAAAGGTTGTCACGAAGCTAAGTTACTGGCGATTAGGAACATAATTATTTATATTATACTAGCGGACACCCGCGACTTCGTCCGCGTAAATTTCGATGTCAACTTTACTACTACCCCTACCCTACCCTACCCCTACCCTACTACTACCCCTACCCTACTACTACCCCAACCCTACCCAACCCCTACATCTACCCTACCCCTACCCTACCCTACCCTCCCCGTACCCTATCCCTTTCCTACCCCTATCCCACCCGTAACCCTATCTCACGCCTATCCTACCCCTACCCTACCACTTCCCTATCCTACCCGTACCTCTACCCTACCACTACCCTACACTAAACCCGGCCCTAAACCTACCCTACCTCTACACTACCCCTACGCTTCCCTATCCGTACCCTACCCTACCCTGTAACTTCTCTATCTTACTCCTACCCTTAGCAAAATCGGTCCAGTCCTTCGAGAGTGGTGGTATGACCAAGAGAAATAGAGACTTCTATGCTAATAATATAAAGAGGTAAAGTTCGTGTGGTTGTAGGAGGTAATCTCTGGATCTACTGGACCGATTTGGAAAATTGTTTTACCAATAGAAAGCTACGTTATTTTCGAGTGTCATAGGCTATGTTTGATCCACATATTCACACGGGAACGGGAACTAAGTAAATGAAAGCGCCGGGCATCATATAGCGGAATTTCTGCGTCTTTTAGAAATTTTGTATTATCTCCGAAACTATTTAACTAATTAACATACTATAAAGGGCAAATCTTATCTCCATAATATCCTTGTGATTATTAAATAATTTATTTTAATAAGGATTAAAGTTTAGTTGTATAAATAATGACGTAAACCTAAGTATATAAAATTAATAATTTTTAAAACACAAAAGGTACTATATCTGCTAATATATAGAAGATAGATATATGGTGTCGCGGACTTTTTTGTAGAACTTTTAAAGATACATAAAGTCTCCATACATTAATTTCAATTTTACACAATAGTTAAGGCAGCGCATGCGAATAAGTCTGTTTAAGAGGATTTTCAGTCCGACCTGTATGACAAAAACTGTGATAACTCGGCTAATATATATGATACCAATATAAAATATAGCCTATAGCACTCCCCGATGATGTAGCATTCTACTGGTGAAAGAATTTTTAAAATCGGACCAGTAGTTCCGAAGATTACCCCATTTAAAAAATGTGACAAACTTACAAACTTACAAACTTTACCTCTTTATAATATTAGTATAGATAATGCCGAAGAAAATAAATACCTGACCCTGCAAAGGTTGTTTTACTTTATAAATTTCTCACATAAGGGTATGAAAAATAAAAGTTGGTCGATTCTCAGACCTCAATTTCATAAAAATCAATCAATGGAGTTTAATAACAAACGCCGCGATACGAGAATTTTTAGATATTAGCAGACGCCGCGCGGTTTCAACCGCGTGGTTCCCGTTCCCGTAGGAATAACGGGATAAAATGTAGCCCATAGCACTCGGGGTTAGTGTAGTTTTCCAATAGTGAAAGAATTTTTCAAATCGGTTCACTAGTTTGTAAGCATATTCAATGCAAACAAACAATCAAACATTTCCTTTGTAATATAACTTAGTATAGATTACCATAGGCTGACAAAAATTCAGCCACCCTAAAATGAAGTAAGTCCGGCGATGACAGGTCCTCGCTCTACAAAGTGATGGTTGCAGTCTATTCGCTCGACAGTATAAATCGTTCTTGGAAGCTCAGTGGGCCGTGACTAATTTCACAACAAGGTATCAGCTCTGTCGTTCGCGATTGTTCTATGCTTACCGTTTCTGGTGCCTTGGTGTTTGTGATTCAAAGTGAATTTCAACAGTGTAAAAGAAGGTGTGGTTCTTAGTAAAATTACGTGTCTGTACGCAACTATAAATAAGCAAAAAAAAAAAAACAAACGCACAGATATCCGAGTCGAACGCGGCGAACAAACGAATTTAGAATTCTGTATATGAAATCTCTTGAAACCTGATAAACTTCCCAGCCTCGAATCGTCCAAAACTGCGTTCAGAATACTAAAATTAGCTTAGTTGAACAGTCGAATTGTTGAGTTAAATCGTCTGTGGGTAGTGTTCGTCAATTAACCGTACACTTTTTTCTTATGATTTTGGTAAAATTGCGATTAGATAATACTGTATGAGTATATTCTAACTGGGTCGAAATATCGACATTAAAAATCTCGTATGTACCCGTTTAAATAATATTCATAATGAACAACCACGAAATAAGTTTAAAATCATTAGATAATATTGTAGTTAAAACTGCGTAGTTAAATCTGAAGGTCTGTAACGTGGGCTAGATTTTCCATAACATGAAATTGAAAATTTTGAAAAACTCCCGAATGTTATGAATTACGCTCGCAAGTCTCTTTCAGTGCGCTTTTATATGAGACCCCCCACTCGAGTGTATTTGCAGACATTCGGTTATTTTTCCCCATTTTCACCTCCACAACTTTTAAACGGCCCAACCGATTTTCATCAAACATGTCTAAGAACACTATAAGACACACGCGCATAAGTCACCTTTAACACAAAAAACTACATTTAAAATCGCTTCATCCGTTCGGGAGTTATGGTGCCACAGACAGACAAACTTATAACACCCCTCTTTTAAGCTTGATTCATATCGTTATAATATAAGCCTATTTCGCCGACTATGGGCCAGTTTCTTTATCGCAAGTAACAGTCAAAGTAACGTCATAAATAAATCGAAAGTGACAGTCTTATTCACTGAATAATAAAGTCTTCTTTACAACTTACTACTTTTACTGTTACTTTAGCTTTACATGAAGAAACTGGCTGTAAATCTCATTTCGGGTGCAGATAAAAACGCCGATAAGAAACAGTGTCACACGTAATCGTTTATCGTGCAAAAGACACGGTTGACGCATCGGGCGCGCAAGCTGTGACGGTGACGGGTGCGTTCGTTGAACCGGCGAGGTCACGACCACCGTGACGTGTGCTCGCTGCAAACGTTTCCTGCATACGGCTGCGGGCTGCCCGACAACGGCCAAACGCTGCCAAACTTACAATATTTGTTTTATATGTACGCCCACTATGCCTACGCATTAGCATCGCCATATGCGGTAGATAAGTACTAAATTTTAGCAGTGTAGTGATTTGAAAACACATTTAAAGTTATAGCATCTTGTATTCATCAACATTATCAGCCGATAGTCGTCCACTGCTGAACATAGGTTTCTAGTAAGGACTTTCAAACACCACAGTTTCAAGCCGCCTTGTCTTGTTTTACTTAATATTTTTTATTTTTATCTATACTTATCTATATCTATACTTATAATAAAATAACTGGTCAAATTCTATACATTAATTCACAATTTGAGATTTTACTTATACCATTTGTAACACCAAACGTTACCGTGGCATTAAGGTACTACTAGCGCCATCTAGATATTATAATAAAACTTTAACAGGTAAAATATTATAAAGCTGAAGAGTTTGTTTGTTTGATTGAACGCGCTAATCTTAGGAACTACGGATCTGATTTAAAAATTCTTTAAGTGTTAGATAGCCCATTTATCGAGGAAGGCTATAGGCTATAATATTATCCGTGTATCCAACGGGAACGGGAACCGCGCGGTGTCAGCTAGTATTTAATAATTACATACATCATTATATGTATATAATTATGTACTTATTTACCTACTTATACAGTTTTTACACTGAACACACACCTTGACATAGTAGACAGTATCTCTAGTATAAAAAATCGATGATGCCAATAGCTATATGCACAATTTTATGAAAAGTTATATAGTTATACATAAATATATTATTATTATATAAAATATTATATATATAAAACCCAGCCAATACCAGCTGTTAGAAGGTATATCTATTTAGTGTAGATGTATTATAAGTACTTCCTATAAAAACACAAATGGAAAACTGCCGGAGGTACGAAGAGTGAAGTTAATATCCTGTCAATATTTCTGAATAAGTAACTACGGAATAAAATCAAATTTCGCATTTCGCGCAAGCCGAAGCGCGTTGTTACGAGCTTTTGTTACAATATATTGTATGTACGTAATGTAATATGCTTAAGTTATTACATGTAATATTGAGATTCCTTAACATTTACCTTATGTTGTTAAATAAAATTTATAGCGTCAATATGAAATTCTGTGAGGATTACTCTGCAAAATATTTATTAAATAAGTTGTCAGCTTTGAATGTTTGCACGCCTTTTAATCGGATCCGATATGGTTTAGATCTCTAAGCCATATTAAAGCCAAAAACTTCAAGACATCTTTCGTTTGTTCTACGTTCGTCACATTACGGACGGAACGGGACAGCGATGCAACGCTGGTGGGAGTTGAATTGTAATATATCTATTAGTTAATATAAAGCAAGTCAAACAGAATGTCACGCTGTATCTGACGGCTCTGTGTGACGTGTTGTCACACACGTATTGTAATATATTAAACAGTATATTACAACTCAGTTACTCCCGCCAGCGTCGCGTCGCCGTCCCGTTCCGTCCGCAATGTGTCGAATGCAGCAGGACTTCTTAAAGACGTCCTTAAAAATCTGTGGAACGTGGTCTATACTAACTAGGTAGGTACATTAGAACTTAAATACTCCGTCAGTGTCGCGTCGCCGTCCCGTCTCGTCCACTATATTGCGACAACTTGTTAAACTGGACGACATTTAGAATAAAACGAATTTCCTTCAAAATACGTAAGGTTCCCCTATAAATGTGCGTTTTAAATAACAAACTCCTATCCAAATAGGATTAGTTTTCCACCGACTCGTAAACGTTTATACGCATATATTATATATGGACGAGTTACGAGTCGTAAACAGAACTTTTTTTCAAGTAGGATAATAAAACCGATGAGATTCATATCCACAATGAGTCAAGCTGGTTTGCGTGTCATATTAATTCGAGAATCCATTATTTTTTCACCATGCGACGTTTAATTTTATTCGTATGTAATGAAATATAAAGCTTAACTACACGTATGTGAACAAATGTAAACGCAGGTGTACTGTCCCGAATCACGAATCTCCTGAAGCGCAAAATATACCTTAACCCTTCGAATACATTTTTGCCAGTTTAATAACAGGTTTAATATATTCAGATAAGACTCGCGCAAATGGAATGGATACAAAAATTTTCAATTCAATGAAACCTTTGACGCGAAATATTCTTTAAAGCTTAATATCTTGCCTAATAGATGAAATGGCAAACTCATGAAAAAGACACGGCAATCCTGGATTGCTGGCAGAACTGAAAAACTTAATGTAGAATCCAGTGGCGTAGCGTGCCTTGGAAGGGCCCAGTATCAAAATTTAGTTCGGGGCCCCAAATCAGATTTCTTTAAAAAAAGTGCTCGTTTAAAATAAATATGACAGTTAGGTACTTAACCTATGTAGGATATCTCCAACTTTTCGTCGCATCGAAAAAGACAGATTGTTTTTTTACTATGTCATTTCTGTAGTCTCTCTGTGTTTTTTCAAGAAGCACCAGATTAAGTAAGATTGTGACATTTTACTTTTACAAATTTTACAAATTTTTGCTTTCACACGTAAGGGGCCCCCTATAGCCCGAGGGCCCCGTATCATTGATACGACTGATACGGCGGTAGCTACGCCCCTGGTAGAATCGTACTTAGTATAAATTATTAGACTATTGTCGTAGTGTCGTACTTTTCCAACTTAAAAATCATAATAATGATACATAGCGTTAAGTATTGCATATTTAATATATTACCAATATATTAATAAGCTCATTATACAGATATCAATAAGTTATAGCCGTTAGAGTAATGGCCATCGGATGTAATTACACTGGCTCGAAATTCTCGATAACCAAAGGGCCTAATGACCTATGCCAAACAGCACCCGAGGGGGAGTTTCATCCCGATAATAATGATTGATACAGGTGCCTAACGATTATAAGATAGAGCTGTAACTGTGCACCCTGTTGTACGTATATTAATTGTTATTTATTACTTTACATAGCTTTATATAGTAGGCATAAGCTATTTGGCTGACTATTTGGTTCAATAATAAATAATTAAATGTAATTTGATTAGTGACATTAATATTGGTTTCATCCGCGTACTTAGTTCCTTTGGGAATATGGGATAAAATATAACCTTTGTTACTCGCTTATAACGTAGATTTCCATTGCTAAAGAAATATTTTAAATCGGTTTGGGGGGTTAAGTGTGAAAGGGTTAAAACAACCTTATATTATCTATACTTAATAATATAAAGAAATTACAGAAATTGCACAATTAATGACAGAGTTATGAAATAAATCCTCATATATGTACCTAATTGTAGCAGTATATTGAACTGAATTTAATTTTTTCGCGATCCCACGCAACTTTACAAAGCGGCTTGTCCTAATCAGCAACTATGAGCGGATGACGCAAAATCCGGTTACATTGTCTGCGATATGAGGAATTATAGTCGAAGAGACTTCGGTGACTTTGACCTGTGGTCGTCACATAGCAGCGGCGAAGAGTCCATACAGGCCAATTCCCGTCGGATTACTTTTTAAAAATCCATACATACATATTCATAATTGTAATGATTATACATGTATGCATGTTTGAGAAACCGGAGTTTCTATCAAGCGGTATGAATTACCTTTTCTTTGAGATGGCTTACCTTCGTCAATTTTCCATCCTTCGCGACTGTCACATAGTCTACCGATAGTCAGTAAGATTATATCACTGGCTTCGAAGAGAGACAAACCTTGTTAAGCTCGTGGTCGAAGTCTCTTCTCTTTGATTATGTTACTGACATCGAATAGATGCAGACCTTGTTACAACTCGTGGTCATCACAAAGTCTCCATCTCTTTGATACCACAGACAAGATAGCCGCCCTAATGAAGCACTTAATATCAGTAAAACAACGGCATCACTTGAAACGTTTCACGAAAGCACCGTTGCAGTGCCATTATTTGTAATTATCCAATGTTATTATACGAGTAGTCTAGCGTCATATCTCACACTCAATGGGTACGCCGCTTCGGAGACTTGACACTCATAGCCATTGAGTAACTAAGAAGTTAACTGTTATTTTAAGCGAAATAAGATAGTGTAGGAAATAGTAGTCTGAGAAGGATATGACGTCGCTCGATCTCGTGTTGGCGCGACTTGTTTACGTAAAGAGTAGGGAGTTAGAGAGGGGTAGCGATCGGTTGGCGGGACCGACTTGTGATATGAGGCGCTCGTCGTTCGGTCGGCTTCAGTATGCTTGTGGCGTTGGAGTCGTCCACATTAGGTTATTTGGGATAGGCGGGGAGAGTGACTTGTGTGGAAAAGGGGGAGTGTTTGTTAACAGTCAAAGGATCCTTTAACCCTACACACGACGTTCACAAGTGCGTGATTCCACTCAAGGTCATTCTCATATCCATCCCAGGGTCTTATTTTGGTTACAGTTTGGTTTGTTAAATAAGTTGTCCTGATAAATATTGTGAAGCCTTCGTTCGACATTGGTTTTTTTTATTTTTTTAATCCATTTTTTGAAGCTTCTGCTAAATATAGATTATTTATTTTTTACCCGACTGCATCAATGTTTTTAGTATGCTAGTAAGTGCCTATGGTATGGTATGGTATGAAATTTTCTCATAAACCGATTTAGATTGGGGTTTACAATAATTTATTTATATTAATTATAAAATATGGCTAAAAGTTAGCTAAGGCAGCGTGTAGGTTTTAACACAGCTTAAGGTCTTTTCTTACGTCCTCTTTTGGTACTGTGTACTGAGTTTTAGGTATTCTTACTGAGTGTATTTTTACACCTTCAGGGAAACTTTTTATTGTTACCTTTAGGGGTATTATGGTGAGATCGTGCGCCGTGGAGAGTTTGTCCGGGCATCACTCTTTAACAAAGTAGACAAGTACGTGACGGATAAGCGGTATTGGGATAGGGATTTGTTGCTTGTACCTATCGTTAGGCGATACGTAGGATAAATACTTTAGCTCGTGTAACATGAAATATCGTCTCGTAGTGTATAACCATGTAGTCTTAAAATTTGTTAGTTACTATTTTTAATCTATGAGCCGAATGTGAGCCGAATATTGGTTGTCAATGATGATATATCATTGAAAACCCATATTCGGCTCATTATTGAGCACGAGTCTCCTCTGAATGAGAAGGGTTAAGCCCTAGTCCACCACGCTGACCAAATGCGGATTGGCAGACTTCGACCACGTAGAGAATTGAGGAAATACTCAGGTATGCAGGTTTTCTCACGATGTTTTTTCCTTCACCGTTTGAGACATGTGATATTTAATTTCTTAAAATGCATATAACTGAAAAGTTAGAGGTGCATGCCCCTGACAGGATTCGAACCTACGCCCTCCGAATCGAAGGCAGAGTTCATATCCACTGAGCTATCACGCTCATCTATGATATACCTATAAATTAATATATAATCAATTTCCAAATGTATAATTTTACACCCTATGTTTATACAACAGCTTGTATAGTGCAGGAAGCCGCTAGATGCTGGCGGCTCGAAACCTATGTCCAGCAGTGGTCGTTCATCGGCTTTCAATGATGTTGGATGATGATGATGTTAGGCCTTAGTCCATCACGCTGACCCAAGGGATTGGCAGACTACACATACGTAGAGAATTCAGAAAATTCTCAGATATGCAGGTTATATGAAATATCGGGGGTTTGAGTTGCTCTTTACATGCTGCACAAACTACTAAAGATGTTAGTTAGTTATTCCTTTTACATACTACTAGTTAATAACTATTGCCAACGAAATTATGTGACGCAATTAAGTTTAAATTCAGAGCGCGGAGTTTTGGTGGCTTCAACATAAAGGCCGATATCAAACTACCCGAGGGGGTTTTTTGAAACATTCCATGGCGTGGACGAAGGGAAAGGGTCATTTATAAAAGGCTCCAAAGGGTCAAAGATCTTCCGCTCGGGTGACTCCTATCATACGGCTTAAGACGAGTCGCCGGCATTAAAGGTTACTGAGGGGTCATGCAATCATTACAACGTTTGAGTAAGCATCTAGTTAAAGTTTGAAGCATTAATAAATTCATGATGATGACTCAAGTAAGAGAAGTCCTGGGATTTATCTGCTCTACTCATTTATTTTCGAACTCACTTTTAACAGGGCCTTATCACCGTACGTGCACTTTATAGATGCAAAAATGCACTGCCTACCCTAAGAACTCATTCCGACCACTGGATTTCGGCTGGTGGGCTTCGGTCGTAGCTAGTTAGCACCCTACCGACAAGACGTACCACCAAGCGATTTAGCGTTCCGGTACGATGTCGTGTAGAAACCGAAAGGAGTGTGGATTTCATCCTACTCCTAACAAGTTAACTCGCTTCCATCTTGGATTGCATCATCACTTACCGTCAGGTGTGATTGTAGTGAGTGATGTGAGGAAAGATTTTATTGTTTGTTTACATTGAAAAGGTTCTGAAACTACCAGACCGATGTGAAAAATTCTTTCACCAATAGAATCCTACGTTATCACTGATAAACTATATTTTATTCCCGTATATCTACGGGAACCGATGAAACCAAGGGGGGGTGTCTGCTAGTTAAATATAATAATTCTTATAATAATAATATGCTCCCGACCGACTTTTCGGTCACGGCGGCTAATCTCATGGTGAGATTAACCATGTACGCAGGAGATATTATAGTGCACAAGTGTATGCGCAAGCACAGGTGCACTCTCTCTTCCCTCACTCTCGAAATCCGATGGGACGGCAGACCGACACGACCGGTGAGAGATCAGGCGCAGGGCCGACGGCTTTACGTGCTCTCCGAGGCACGGGGGTGTACTAACACCGCCAACTTCCCAACTCCAGGCTGCTATTAAGATTTTTCTTGTAAGAAAAATCCCAATAACCTATTTTGTTTTTGTTGGCCTGACCCGGGACTCGAACCCTGGACCTCATTGTCCGTAGCTGAACCAGCTAACCACGGGGCCAATGAGGCAGTTCGTATGCATTGTATAATTCTTATACAATGCATACGAAGCGCTGTTTAATACTATCTTTTCGTTCTGATATAGGCCAATGTGATCACTTTGATATGGGTCACAGTTGTAACTACCGTTCATCCTTGATTGCATATAGCCAACTCTATCATTACATGTAAATGTAGGTGTCTATCTCATTCCCTCAATGGGATATATTCATCCAAGCGTCGGCTTTTCAGTGGGGGCGGTAGTTACACAGAAACTTGTCGCTTTATCGACAGTTACCCCAGTATTTGATAGTTCTTAAGTGGCCGAAGTCTCCTTTATGTTATCGTAACGGAAGCTTTCGCCCCGCTGAGCTACATTCAGGTAATAAACTGAATGCGATATCTCTGCGATATATACTGTATTACCTACAGAGATTACCAAATCTAAACCATTTTAGATTAATTTATTATTTGTTCTAAAGACTCTCCCTCAGGTATAATAATAGTCGAAAGATTCTTTCGTAACAGATGGCATGTGAATTATAATATTATAGAAAAACTTGCTGATGCCGCGTGGTTCCCGTTCCCGTCGGAATACAGGGATAATATATAGCCTATAGCCTTCCTCGATAAATGGGCTATCCAACACAAAAAGATTTTTTCAAATCAGACCAGTAGTTCCTGAGATTAGCGCGTTCAATCAAACTAACAACAAACTCTTTAGCTTTATAATATTAGTATAGATTTGACAAATCCACTTTGCGCAAAGCGCACGCTTTGTAATTGCAGTTCTGAAGCGTCGTAAAGCAAATCTATTACAGGTTAATAAGTAAATTTATCCCAAAAACTTCATAAGAAGTAATGATTTTATAAGTTTAGATGCAGACCATCTGAAGCCCTCATAAAGTCGTTGGCTATGGAAGGTCGTGTCCCACTAAGCTACATGCAGGTAATCGTTGTAAGCGATATCAACGCCCAAGGGTGATGACTCACTCAACAAGAGCGTTCCTATATATACTTCCATATTAATAACTAGCTGACGCCGCGCGGTTATACTCGCGTGGTTTCTGTTCCCGTAGGAATACAGGGATAATATATAGCCTATGGCCTTTTTCGATAAATGGGCTATCTGACATTGAAAGAATTTTTCAAATCCGACCAGTAGCTCCTAAGATTAGCGCGTTCAAACAAACAAACTATTCAGCTTTATAATTTTAGTATAGATTAGTCTGTCTGTTTGTTATCTTTCCACGGCTAAGCCACTTAACCGATTTCGATGAATATTGGTATAGACACAAATTAGACAATCGAGTAGAATATAGGCTACTTTTTAACCCGGAAAAATTTATGATTGTCGCGAGATTTGTGAAAAACACAATTTAACGCGAGCAGTGTCGCGGGCGTCCGCTAGTCAAAATATAAATTAAAAGACTTTGATAAAAATGTTCTCCAAAGAAGGAATTATTCAATTCGATATCATGTATCATCAGAGAGCTATCAAGATAATCAAAGGGCTAACTTGTAGAGAATAAAAAAAAGTCCGACTGAATAAATGGTGTCCGACTTGTCTGGCTTTTCTTAGGCTATACATTTAGCAAACGACGATTGTGTGTGAGAACAAAATTTACGGTAAGAATCATAAATTCTTGATGTTACATAAAAAACATTGTCGTACGTATTAATACTGATGTACACAAAATGCTCAACAATGTAGGCAGTTCGGCCTTTTTACCCAAATGTCAGGACAAAGTGGCTGGACTGTCCGGCTTTTAATTTCTGCGACCTGGCAACCCTGGTTGTAGGTGGTGTGGTGTTGGCCGTTTTAGTCTTCAGACCCTGGATATATGCAGGACAGTGTTTGCTACAACAAAACAAATAAGCTCAAACTCGGTGGATATATCTTGTTGAGTTTAGGAGTTTGTTGACAAAGTCCAAGTCAATTTAACCATACTCCTCAGGGACACTATGTGAGGAATTGCCTCTAATTTAGGCCCCAAAATTTGACTTACACTTTGTAATTTAGTTCAAATCTTGGAATGGAGTTAATTAAAATCTTGTAATAAATTATTGGTTATTTCAATAAATGATGTACTTACAGAAGATTTTGGTACTGCGGATTTCGAGCATGCGAAAAACCTTGACCGCGCTCGCTATATATAGATAATATAGGTTTCATTCCCACGGCTGTGGTTAATTTTACATTATTTTGATAACTTATAATAATATTTTAAATTGTAGTCGCATTGTTTAATATGAGAATGTTAGTTACAGAAGTCCTAATTACTAATTCTTTATTTTTATCATTATGTACGTAGAGAAAAGGTAGATGGTTCTAAATATAAATAATGGTATCTAATAAGAGATCAGCAATTAGAAACACGATGATAAGGCATATTAAATAACTTTATTGAAATACATTTGCAAAGGTTTTTGCAGATAAGTCCAGCTTTTTGAGTAGCGACAAGGTTTAGCTTTTTATCACTCATCAAGAATCTATTGTCGATGTTGCTAAGTAAAGTAACGCCTGCTAATTCTCTACTCGTACAAAACTTCCTATAATCATCAATATTATTTTTAGCTTTCTCTGATAGATAAACCTATCTATTCTCTATACTAATATTGTAGAGAGGTAAAGTATGTGAGGTTGTACGGGTAATCTGGGGGATCTACTGATCCGATATTTAAAATACTTTTACCAATAGATAGCCGCATTATATGTCATAGGCTATATTTTAACCCTGTATTCACATGTGGTAGTCTGCTAGTCGTTCAAAGTATGATGTTGCCGGTACACCTTATTCTATAGGTATTGATGCAAGGTTTATGATTCCCCGTCCAGATAACTAGATCCAGCCTGAGAGGTCGAACTCGACTCTGCTCATTTATTTTCGAACTCACTTTTAACAGGGCCTTATCACCGTGCGTGCACTTTATAGATGCAAAAATGCACTGCCTACCCTAGGAACTCATTCCGACCACTGGATTTCGGCTGGTGGGCTTCGGTCGTAGCTAGTTAGCACCCTACCGACAAAGACGTACCGCCAAGCGATTTAGCGTTCCGGTACGATGTCGTGTAGAAACCGAAAGGAGTGTGGATTTATTCCTACTCCTAACAAGTTAACTCGCTTCCATCTTGGATTGCATCATCACTTACCGTCAGGTGTGATTGTAGTGAGTGATGTGAGGAAAGATTTTATTGTTTGTTTACATTGAAAAGGTTCTGAAACTACCAGACCGATGTGAAAAATTCTTTCACCAATAGAATCCTACGTTATCACTGATAAACTATATTTTATTCCCGTATATCTACGGGAACCGATGAAACCAAGGGGGGGTGTCTGCTAGTTAAATATAATAATTCTTATACAATGCATACGAAGCGCTGTTTAATACTATCTTTTCGTTCTGATATAGGCCAATGTGATCACTTTGATATGGGTCACAGTTGTAACTACCGTTCATCCTTGATTGCATATAGCCAACTCTATCATTACATGTAAATGTAGGTGTCTATCTCATTCCTTCAATGGGATATATTCATCCAAGCGTCGGCTTTTCAGTGGGGGTGGTAGTTACACAGAAACTTGTCGCTTTATCGACAGTTACCCCAGTATTTGATAGTTCTTAAGTGGCCGAAGTCTCCTTTATGTTATCGTAACGGAAGCTTTCGCCCCGCTGAGCTACATTCAGGTATCTCTGCGATATATACTGTATTACCTATAGAGATTACCAAATCCAAACCATTTGGTGGAGTTTATTATTTCTTCTAAAGAATCTCCGTGAATTACAATATTATAGAAAAACTAGCTGATGCCGCGTGGTTTTACCCGCGTGGTTTCCCGTTCCCGTCGGAATACAGGGATAATATATAGCCTATAGCCTTCCTCAATAAATGGGCTATCTAACAGAGAAAGATTTTTTCAAATCAGACCAGTAGTTCCTGATATTAGCGCGTTCAATCAATCAAACAAACAAACTCTTCAGCTTTGTAATTAGTATAGATTTGACAAATCCAAAGCGCACGCTTTGTGATTGTAGTTCTGAAGCGTCGTAAAGCAAATCTATTACAGGTTAATAAGTAAATTTATCCCAAAAACTTCATAAGAAGTAATGATTTTATAAGTTTAGATTGAAAGTTTAGAGGATACAGACCATCCGAAGCCCTCATAAAGTCGTTGGCTATGGAAGGTCGTGTCCCACTAAGCTACATGCAGGTAATCGTTGTAAGCGATATCAACGCCCAAGGGTGATGACTCACTCAACAAGAGCGTTCCTATCTATACTTACAATAAACAAACTATTCAGTTTTATAATTTTAGTATAGATTAGTCTGTCTGTCTGTTATCTTTCCACGGCTAAGCCACTTAACCGATTTCGATGAATATTGGTATAGACACAAATTAGACAATGGAGCAGAATATAGGCTACTTTTTATCCCGGAAAAATTTATGATTTCCGCGAGATTTGTGAAAAACACAATTTAACGCGAGCAGTGTCGCGGGCGTCCGCTAGTTAAAATATAAAAATAAAAGACTTTGATAAAAATGTTCTCCAAAGAAGGAATTATTCTATTCGATATCATGTATCATCAGAGAGCTTATCAAGATAATCAAAGGGCTAACTTGTAGAGAATAAAAAAAAGTCCGACTGAATAAATGGTGTCCGACTTGTCTGGCTTTTCTTAGGCTATACATTTAGCAAACGACGAGTGTGTGTGAGAACAAAATTTACGGTAATAATCATAAATTCTTGATGTTACATAAAAAAACATTGTCGTACGTATTAATACTGATGTACACAAAATGCTCAACAATGTAGGCAGTCCGGCCTTTTTACCCGAATGTCAGGCCAAAGTGGCTGGACTGTCCGGCTTTTAATTTCTGCGACCTGGCAACCCTAGTTGTAGGTGGTGTTGTTAAGTTCAGAAACTCATATGGCCGTCTTAGTCTTCAGACCCTGGATATATGCAGGCCAGTGTTTGCTACAACAAAACAAATAAGCTCAAACTCGGTGGATATATCTTGTTGAGTTTAGGAGTTTGTTGACAAAGTCCAAGTCAATTTAACCATACTCCTCAGGGACAATATGTGAGGAATTACCTCTAATTTAGGCCCCAAAATTTGACTTAAACTTTGTAATTTAGTTCAAGTCTTGGAATGGAGTTAATTAAAATCTTGTAATAAATTGTTGGTTATTTCAATAAATGATGTACTTACAGAAGATTTTGGTACTGCGGATTTCGAGCATGCGAAAAACCTTGACCGCGCTCGCTATATATAGATAATAGGTTTAATTCCCACGGCTGTGGTTAATTTTACATTATTTTGATAAGTTATAATAATATTTTGAATTTTAGTCGCATTGTTTAATATGAGAATGTTAGTTACAGAAGTCCTAACTACTAATTCTTTATGTCATTATGTACGTAGAGAAAAGGTAGATGGTTCTGAATATAAATACTGGCATCTAATAAGAGATCAGCAATTAGAAATACGATGATTAGGCATCTTAACTAACTTTATTGAAATACATTCGCAAAGGTTTTTGCAGATAAGTCCAGCTTTTTGAGTAGCGACAAGGTTTAGCTTTTTATCACTCGTCAAGAATCTATTGTCGATGTTGCTAAGTAAAGTAACGCCTGCTAATTCTCTACTCGTACAAAACTTCCTATAATCATCAATATTATTTTCAGCCTTCACTGATAGATAAATCTTTATCTATTCTCTATACTAATATTGTAGAGAGGTAAAGTATGTGAGGTTGTAGGGGTAATCTGAGGGGATCTACTGATCCGATTTTTAAAATACTTTTACCAATAGATAGCCGCATTATATGTCATAGGCTATGGTTTTAACCCTGTAATCACACGTGCTAGTCTGCTAGTCGTTCATAAAGTATGTTGCCGCTACACAGCGGCGAAAGATGGATTTTGACGAAGGTGAGCCGTCTCAAAGAAATGGAAATTCTTAAAAGGTAACTCGGCGGGAATCGGCCTGTATGGACTCTTGGCCGTTGCGACGCTACACCTTTCTGATAAGTGCGGGTATTATATGCTTGAGGTATTAATTGATTATGAAACACGGATAAAACACGTAATATAAGGTTGGAGTATGCCCGACTAAATTCTCGCAACGCGGCTCGATCCAAACTTGAGGTATTGACGCAAGGTTTATGATTCCCCGTTCAGATAACTAGATCCAGCCTGAGAGGTCGAGCAAATTGAGCGACGAGCGGAGCTGTGCATGCAGCGTTTATGTTAAACATGCATATTTTATACATGCATGCATGGTGGCTCGAGTGGCAGCGGAGCGGGAGTACGCTTGCATGCACCGTTGGTCGCTAAACTCTATTTACCTGACAGTATAGATACTTGTCCTGACCGCCTAGTAGTAAGCTGTTGAATTTTGTCGGCAAATTTGTTTCTCTTAATTTCTAACTATGTAGATCACGGAGAGATACTCCGAGGCTAACTCTCTTCATCGCCTGCTGAATGTTTCTGTAGACTAGCGACATTCACTAATATTATATACATACTCGTCGCCGTTCACGTAATCGTGGGGATAAAATATAGCCTGTTACACTCACAAATAACGTGGCTTTCAAGTGGTAAAAGAATTTTCATAGTCTGTTCAGTAGAGCCAGAGATTACCCACACAACACTACAAATTTTATAATATTAGTATAGACGTATTAGTTTTCGACGGCCTCCGTGGAGCAGTGGTATGCGCGGTGGATTTACAAAACGGAGGTCCTGGGTTCGATCCCCGGCTGGGCAGACTGAGATTTTCTTTTGTCCAGGTCTGGCTGGTGGGAGGCCTCGGCCGTGGCTAGTTACGACCCTACCGGCAAAGACGTACCGTCAAGCGATTTAGCGTTTCGGTACGATGCCGTGCAGAAACCGAAAGGGGTGTGGATTTTCATCCTCCTAACGAGTTAGCCCGCTTCCACCTTAGATTACATCATCACTTACCATCAGGTGAGATTGTAGTCAAGGGCAAACTTATAAAGAATAAAAAATATATATTGACTAATAATTATAATTTGTTGTGTGATGACCTTATATTTATTATGTTTCACTTAAGTATTTACGGAAATAAGAAAAAACAATTTAAAGAAAACTACTTAGTTTGAAATCGTTTAACGGTGTATTAAGTTGAATGGGTCGTGTCGAGGTAAATGGTTCCTGTGTTAAAACCTAAACGTAGGGCTCAACGCGAGGACAAAGAGGCTAAATCGCGTTACAACTTTAGAAGGCCACGCTCCGCCGAGCATGACTCGATTCTACACACGCCATCTTAGCGCCGATACTTACTTAGATTATAATCTTTTGTTCCTGCGTATCTCGAACGAGGCGTGCAGTTATATTATTGACTAGCGGACGCCCGCGACTTCGGCCGCTTGAAGTTATGTTATTCACAAATACCCCCATTTCGAACCATAGATTTTTGCGGGAAATGAAGTAGCCTTTATGATGCTCAATAAGCTCATCTATCTTCCTATTTAAATAGGTTCAGATTAGCCCGGACAAACAAACAGACAAAAATAATTTAAAAAACAAAATGTTTTTTTTTAATTATTTTTTTATTCTTTACAATTAGACCCTTGACTGCAATCTCACCTGATCGTAAGTGATGATGCAATGTAAGATGGAAGCGGGCTAACTTGTTAGGCGAAGGATGAAAACCCTCACCCATTTCGAATTCTACACGACATCGTACCGGAACGGTAAAGCGCTTTGCGGTACGTCTTTGCCGGTAGGGTGGTAACTAATCACGGAGAAACCTCAATCGGCCCATTCGTGATCGAATCCAGGACCTCCGTCTTGTAATTACATAGCGCAAACAACTGCACCACGGAGGCCGTAAATTTTTTATCTTAGTGTCATGTAAGTGAGAAAACACAGTTATTTTGAAATCACAGACAGACGTCAGACAATCACAGACACACAAATAAATTTTATATATATATTGATGTATTGATTCAAACTTTTGTGTAAAACCTAAAGATTATTACTAGACCCTGTAAATGGTGTCAAGGCCGTGTACGATTTTTACGCTTTGTTAGAAATGGTTTTATATTTTTAATAGTTAGGTACTTTGTTTGATTTAGTTAACATTTAATTACTCAACGTTGTACGTAACTTAGTCGAATGGGAAATCCTTTTTAAACTAAACTCATATCCAGGAATCTAAAGCTCACATCCAGAAATCTAGCAGTACTTATTGATAGAGACAACGAACAGTTTGTCATTGTCCCATGAACACCAGGGCCAATATAGGTGATACCAAAATTGTTATTTGTAGAAACAGGCGTATAGTGGTTTTAGTAAAGCCACATATTAGGAAAAGCTCAAAGAAAACAGCTGAAAAATCGACATTTGTTACACTTCAAAATCAAAATTCATTTATTTCAATTAGGTTTTGTTTACAAGCACTTTTGAAAAGTCGAAGTTATGTCATAATTTCATTTAAATTGGTGGTGGTCAATAATCGAAATCTTAAAATTAAAGTTACGAGGGTTCCAAACGCGCCTTCGTCCGAATATAGCCCACAACAAACTCAGCCAAGGTTTCTATTTTTTTACCACCATTTTACTAACTTATCTAAAACTAAGTACAGTCGTATAGTGCAGTTTAACACCAACTAATCGTACTTCGTACTAATCAGTAAGTTAAGTTGTCTGAAATTCACTAAGTAAGTAGTAAAGTAAAAGTGTCTCGTATGTATATTGACGAAGATCTTTGACTGCCTGCGGTAACGACATCGGGCTGATTTGTTAACTCTCAGGGCAGCTATAAAAAGCAGCGGTCGCCAAGTATGAGTTGTAAGAGCGGGCGCACACGGTACGTTGCGGCGACGCGACAAACATTTCACCATATCAAAGTTGCAAGTGCGGTGTGACATGCCACAGATATTTTTTTTTTATTCTTTACAAATTAGCCCTTGACTACAATCTCACCTGATGGTAAGTGATGATGGAGTCTAAGGATCGAAGCGGGCTAACTTGTGAGGAGGATGAAAATCCACACCCCGTTTCGGTTTCTACACGACATCGTACCGGAATGCTAAATCGCTTGGCGGTACGTCTTTGTCGGCCGGGTGGTAACCAGCCAAATGTAATTTCTATGCAAGAGACGTCACAGCGACACCACTCCGGCGTCGCTGTGACGTCTTGCACCGCATTTTGGACTATTAAACATGTCACTAAAGCGACACAGAGACGAACAAGGGTGGCTAATTAACTTATTTTAATTTAGTTCCAAAGCAAACAACGAAAGTTATTTAAAGAATACCTAAATGTTGTCTACAGTGCAGAGTTGTGTGTTCAGGAAGTGTAAAAACTATACTATATACATAAACATATAATATTTGTGAACACAAAAGGAGATGGTCCATTTCAGGTCCACTCTTGCAAATGAGTGAATAAATCTAACTAAATAAAATAAAAACCTAAGTTTTTGAGTTATATCAAGATGGGGTACATAAAGCAACTATGACATGACAATTGACAGCAAACGTTAAATCGACTACTGCATCGAAAACGTCATCAATCCGCCATTGTTATACCTAATAGTCACATTTCTTGGGAGACCGCAACGCATCGTGTGTCCTCGCTCTAAGTGTAACACAGAACGGACGTCTCTTTGATTGGGCACACTGAATGGCCGGAGATGCGTCGCCAACTCGCCGGCCGTCTCGGTCACCGCCTTATGATAATAACATTGACTCACGCCTCAAAGATACCCGAGGGTTTAATTACTTTACTGCGTTGCCAAGACGCTATAGCATTTGAATAATGGCCGCTCACGGAGCCAAGCTGGGGCAGACGCCGCCGTCGTATGGTACGTGACTGCACACTGCAGACATGAGTCATGAATCGTACAAATAAACATAATCTTATTGTAGTTTGTGTGTATTAGGTACTAGCCCATGTCCGCGGTTTCACGTATAGTTCCCGTTCCCGGGAGAATACATGGATTAAATATATGACTGAGACTTACAAATAACGTGGCTTTTTAGTGATAAAAGAATTTTCAAAATCGGTTCAGTAGATCCAGAGATACTTTACCTATTTATAATATTAGTATAGATGACTTGGTCTGTGCAGAAAAAAGACAGTTCTACTTTCTCTACTTTCTAGCTTATTTCGCTCCCAAATTACTACGCCTTCCTTGTGAAATTAATTTTTTAACAGAGTTCTGAAGGAGTTTCTTATAATATACATTTATTTACTTTTGTATTTGACTATTTTTTGACTGCACACTGCATACATGACTTGATGACTCGTCAAATAAACACAATCTTATTGTGACTCGTACTCGTACATGTATGTACTGATGACTATTTATTCGCGAAGAAGAGACAATTCTACTTTCTCTACTTACTTTCTAGCTTTGTTTGGCTTCCCAAATTACTTCGGCCGAGACTTAGTTTTCGACGTACTTTTTTATAATCATATTTTTTTTACCAACTATCTCAATGATACAAAGAGTGCCTGAATGTAAATATCTCGCAAGTTGAACCTACCTTCAAATTGCATTAAAATCTGTACATTGGTCTCGTATTGTAAAAAGACACTTTTTTTCCAAGTTTTATTGTGATTATAAAGCGATTATTATCATTATTAAACGGTAAAATCGGTTTTGCCTGCGGTACAGATAAAATAAACCCAAAAATACCTCATCGTCAGAATGTATATTATCTATGGCATATGGCAACAATTCGCTTGTTTCGTCCTTCGCGGCCAATTGACCCTCGTCTGCGCAGGCCTTATTGCGTACTCTTTATTGTTTATGATTGCATAATTATTTATATTGTAGAGCGCTTTCACTGCGAATTGCGAAAACTATGAGTGGAACGGCATCTACGTTAATTTTAAATTACTTGCATTTGTCGTAATACAAGCATTATATGTGTCCACAGTTGTGTGTTTTCCTTTTCGCCTTGTCTTTGCAACCAATAAAATATGTGCATTCATATGTAAAGAACTATTATATATATTGTTTAACTGGAAATTATTCCTATTTCGGTGATTATTTGTGTTTATTTTAGTATTGTAAAACTAAAATTACTTACGTAATTAATCAATAATTTAAGTATTTGTTTATTAGAAGAAAAATATATGTATTCAATTCTAAATTGAATTACCTGTTTTAATTAATATCCTGTTAGTAATAAATTGCAGGATATTAATTAATTATAAGAATTAAACCACTGTAATTAAATTGTTTTCCGGTAATAAATTAAAGGACAATAATTTTACTAACTTGGTCTTAAGGTAAATAATAATATTACTTCCATTAGCGCCAAACTGTTGTCAACGTCGTGTTAATCCGTTTGATTTTCCCCATTCATCAACACCCTTTGTTAGAGGTTTCTGCTATACAAGCTCAATTACTTTATCACTGTTCCAGATTATGTTGGAATAATTTTAATATATCATTCAACACACAATACAAACAAAGAATCAACACACAATACATACTAATATAATGAGAAAGCAAGTCTTTCATATTTATCACAAATAAATTAAACTAAATCTCAATATATAAATGCGAGAGGTCATTCATCACGAAATCTCAAAATCCGCTTGACGTACAAAGATGAAATTTGGCAGGGAGGTAGTTTATAGATAGTGGAGGTACGTTAAGAACGGGCCGGGATTAGCAAATTAATATTTCAAATAATGTAAGTAAGTTGAACCACAATGGCGGTCATCAGCGCAGGTACAATTATAAACCAAAGTGTTGCAATGGTTACCCGTCCGTACGTCGCTAATTTACGAAAGTGTGTTTCTCTTCTATATTCCACTGAAAGTCCCATTAAAATCGGTTCAGCTGTTCCAGAGATTACTCCGAACAAACAAACAGACAGATAGAACAGCAATAAGAACTTGAAAAAACACAGTTATATTGAATTCACAGACAGACAGTTAAATTTTATTACATGTGTATTGATACACTGTGTATATATATACCTACATTAGTTAATATTTCGTCTGAGCTCTTTATTTTCCTCATTGCTATGATTCAAGCGGGGGTCATGATTCATGAGCCACTAAAAGAGATACCGATACAACTGCCTCGTATTGTTATTGTCTTATCTGCTAACTTGATACCATTTACAATAACGAGTATGTTCAGTTGCCAACTGTTATTAGACAACTTTGTGTTACATTAGTTTCGTGGTTTATTTTTTTTTGTAAAACGCTTATTATAAAAAAAAACACCGAAAGAGCTGCGTGATTTATAAAGAACTAGCGGACGCCCGCGACTTCGTCCGCGTGGAATTCAGTTAATTTAAGTCGGAGTAAAATCTATTTCCATTCCAAATCGCTTCAGTAGCCGCAGCGTAAAAGAGGAACAAACATACTTACACACTTTCACACAAACTTTCGCCTTTATAATATTAATGTGAAGTCTGATAATAGAATTTATATACCCCAAGGCATTCTTCGAATGTTAAGGTAGCACGGATTTAAAAGCTGCGGTCGAAGGAACAAGCGACAGGGTAAACGCGGCAAATCTTTCACCCGAATGATGTCGAGCGATGAAGAGTGGCAAAAGTATGCCCATATGCTCCGAGCCACGATGAAAAGAAGAGAAGAAAAGCGAACGATGATGAAAGAATGAGAGAAATGACAAACGGTCCCGTGCTGACCACGGAGAACAGGGCAGGTTATTTTTAGTCCGTGCAAGGCTTGCCCGTTAGTTTCGACTAACCAGCAGTACTCCGGAGGTATTTTTTTCTTCTCCGACATTAAAAAAAATGAATAAAAAACAATTCGCCATATTTTAAACACTAATAGTGGCTAGGCAGGGAGAACAACACGAGCAGAGAACGGGGAGTGTTGATCGATCGTCAAGGAATTCCTTAACCCTACATCCTGTAGTCACAAGTTCAGGACTTTGCTCGGAGTTATTCTCTCAACCACGCGATGGACCCGGCACCCGCACGGTGAATCCATGGAATGCTAAGATATTCGTCTCATACGAAAATATTCGTCTACTTCAGTAGTCCCGAGCTGTATTTTATTTTACGAGTATATGTAAACAATACTAGAAGTACTTAATAATACGATAACTTTTTACGTCTCATTTTCTTTTTATGTAGCAAACTATTATAAGATAGATAAAAGTTGTTTATTTTGCTATCATTCGTTTTCGCGAAAACTCTACAAAGTGCAATTGCACGTTGTAGAGTCAACATCTCCTGAGGATGCTCCGGTTTCGGGTTGAAACGTACGTAGAGAGTATTTTGTCGGACCTGGGTGACGTTGTCGCATGGGCTTTTCGCGGAAGATAGCAAAATAAATGAATTTTTTATCCATTCATAATGAACTTCCGCAAAGTAACGCCTGCTTCTATCCAATATTATAAGATGGTTTTCTACATTGTTCAGTTAACTGTAAAAGTAAGACTTGTACAATACACGCTCTCGCTATTCAAATTTCGTTCTGTACATGAGTAATTTCACACACTGTAAACATTTAAACTGCCTCAAAGAGTCTCCCGTTGACAAACTTAAGCACTTTAAGTATTGAAAGCGCTCGTAGTAAAAGACGGCACACTTTCAGTTATTTCACTGGCGAAGTTTTATTACTTAGTTTAAAATTTAAATATAGCTTTTTATGATATCCCTACACCGAACAGCGAACCCTGGTAGAATTTTATTGTAATTTTTGTAAAGAACATTGCATATAGCTTTGTTCGACATAGTTAACATTAATTCGTAACGATTTTCGCGGATGTCCCTCTAACCTAATTACCGAATCTCACAGGTAACTAGACTATAGTATGGCAAATTCGTTGATGACACTCCCATGATATGCGGGCGTCGGGGGGAAAGACTACGCTGGTGTGAAATCGTGCATGCGGGAAGTGAGGTGCATCAGTCGTGGATTTTTCATTAATCGCTACACGTACCCCGGCCCGCGCGGACCATCGGGAGTGTTACGAACGAAGTTGCCAAGCTATAGATCGTCCCAGCACCTTCTCTTCTAGACGTTTAGGTTCTAATTTGGCATTTGATTATCTAAACCCCAGTGAAGCCCCTTCATGGAACTGGACTGCAGCAGTCCCATAAAAAATGCAAAAAAAAACACGCACTAATACGATGTTATACATTCGCGCCATCTTCTCCCTGTTAATTAATTAATTGGTTGATATACTCACAGAACAAACATCGCTAAAAGCTAATGTATCGAGTTCCAATATACCTTGGCGGCACGGCTTGGTCAGTCCTATGAAAATCTTGTTTTTAACAACTTTCAAGACATAAATTCCTAAAATCAATGACAGTTTGAGAATTGAACCCGGATTTTTTAATCTGTAGATCCATAGACCTTCCGTTAGTTAGTCAAAATCTGTGGTAAACAATATGTAAACATATTGTTTACCACAGATTTTGACACAGAGAGATGCAATAAAAAACGGTGGACTTTCAAACATTTGTCCTGATATTTCAATAAATATTGGTCATAGTACCAGTTCATGACCTTAAAAGACATTGAGATGCTTTTAGTCCTTTAAAGCTTTAGCGGTAAATAAATTTGTACATCTATGTATCATGAAAATCCACTGGGGAGTAAACGGCCAATGAACTCGACCGCGCTCTAGGTTAGGGCGGGAGTCCGACAACCCTGTGAAATCTATAGCCATTTATGTAGCTATATTATAAACTTCAGGGACTTTCAGTACATCTCTTGTCTTGTAAAAATAAAAAGAATTATTGGTTTTCGTTGCTCTCGCTAAAACGCGAAAATTAAAAGAAAGCTCGTTTAAGTGGTCGCTTAAGAGAAAAAAATTGGTTATGTTAATGGGACGTGTATTTTAAAAAAGGGGGTTATACGTTTAACGTCTGTCTGTGACCGATGAACCGATTGTGATGCGATTTTTTTGTTTGCTGACGAGATCGTTGTTTCTTAGCCATAGTTTATGAAGATCTTTCAGGTGTTTGAAATAATTATCAGATAATTTCCTACTTGACTAACTTACTGTATTTTCATTTCAGTTCTCCTTTTATTAAGCGATGTAGGGTAATATTTTGTTAAACGACATCTACTGATGTTGTTGTCTTGTGAAATGGTAACTTCTCGTCCTTGGCGTTTTGTTGGCCAAACAATAAATTATCGTATTGATTTCCAATACTTAAATATAAAAGTTTGTAGACAACTAATCAAGATTATGTTAATTATTTTTGTATAGTCTGGTGAACATGGTACAACCGAATATGTAGAATCTATTCCTCTTTTGAATTGAAAATATTGTTCGCTGATATTGAAGATAATGTGGTAAGAAACTGAATATTTAATAATTAATATTCAGAACGATAAATTTTGCTATCGAAGTCTCATAAATACATATAATTCGATAACAAGATTTGATATATATTCACGTTACGAGTCAGTAGCACGTGGTTAATAACTGTAACTCTTGACATCTTGATTCAATCCAATCCAATAGTCATAATTGAGCAGGTTTACTATCTAACTAGTTCACAAGCTATCGATCGTCGCGACTGTACCAATACACACGTAATATAGCTATCGCGACTGTACCAATACTATATAACTATCTGCACATCTATCACATGCATTCGTCACGGGGTTGATTAAATTATTGGTTTATGTATGATGTATTATTGATTTTATGCAATAATATGATTTGGTCTAGTCAATGTGATCCTTCCTACTAACGTTATTAATGGGAAAGATTACGTGGGGATTAGATATTTGTTACTCGATCATGAATAAAGTTTTTAACTCGAAGTGCTTGTGATCTCGACATGTCTTTCTATCAGAATTTTCATGGGATTACTTTTATAAATATTAAGAGTTGGGAAATAAAGAAAAAGAAAATGTGAAGAAAATCCTTTATTAATAGGCTCTCTTGCTATACATAAACTTAAAATGAACTTAAGTAAGTTTGTTCTTAATGTGACTCGAAAGGCGTATTCGGCGTACGCCCTCCATGGTTTTTGACTTTAGAATTTTCAGAAATTTTGAGAAAATTCTCTGATATGTAGGTTTCCTCACGATATTTTTCTTTCACCGTTTGAGACACGTGATATTAAGTTTCGTAAAATGCACACAACTGAAAAGTTGGAGGCACATGCCCCGGACCATATTCGAACCCACAGCCTCCGGAATCGGAAGCAAAGGTCTTGTCCACTGGGCTATCACGGCCCACGGCACGGTATTATTATTCAATAATGCCATACTCAATGGCTATTGTTTTATTTACGTCATTTATTCTTTTGAAATCAAAGTTGATAGTTGAGTTATATTTATTTGCAGTTGACCTATTTATTGGATTTTTCGGTACATCGAATTTTAACATTTCACTAAATTTAAAGTAAACGTATTTGTGAGAGTAAATAATTGGGTCACTAGAGCTTCACTCGCTCCGCGTAGCAGATAACTGCTCGGTAGCAATCCCGGTTTAATATATAGGTAGCTATGTTAAATGGGTATTAAGGTTATAACGTGTGCAATCATCAGTAGCCTATTTTTTTCTTATAGGCTATATAGGCTATATTTGGAGCAGACCCACCCTGCTGCTCTAGTGTCACATAGATGTATATGACAAGGATCGGTGGTTTGATGTGCCCTTCTTCTTTATGTGCAGCAGTTCTTGTCTCCGGGCTGCGACTACGAATTTTTAATTTTTTCAAAAGAGTAACTGTTGAGTTTCTTGCCGGCTCTTCCCAGCAGAACCTACCTTCCAAACCGGTGGTAGCGTCTTTACAAATAGTCAAACTTGACGTTTTAAAGTGTTTGTGAAATAAATGAATTTTGAATTTTTCGAAAAAAAAATTTTCGTACGGGTATTTTTCATCCCGCCTCCCCGATGGTGTTACACCCCCCCGTGCCTAGAAGACCTCGTTAAGCTTTCGCTCCCGGTGATTATCACTATCATCTGATAGTGGTCGTAAATTAACTTAACATTATCACCCTAAGCCCGTCAACTCGCATTGGAACTGTGACGTGGGTCTAAGCTCCATATCTCTCTCCTCTCGCCCTCCATATCTATCTACTCTCCTATAAGGAAGGAGGCCTGGCCATGTAGTAGGCCGTAAAATAGGCTGATAATTATTATGATGATATAATCTCACCCATTATTAGATCCTAGGATATCATTATCCGTAACAGCATAGGCTAATCAACAAGGCTCACTTATAAGTCAACGGACTTTTTTGCCACACTGGCATGGATTTAAACGAATATAAAAAAGAATTATTTGTTTGAATTCGTGAGTAATTTGGTGGTTAGTATTAGAGTGGCAGTTGGAGCAATTTAGTGCAGAAACAAGGTTGGGATATAAACACGGGCGGAACAACGAAAGCAATTAGTGACATATGCCGCCGACACGGTATCCCTGAGAGCACTACGAGACACTTCCTTTAAACGTTTCCGTACATTTAGACGTCCAATTTTCTTTCCCAATTCCTGAACTTAGATCTTATGTTTACTTTTCACAGTATTTTCCAATTTTATTCTTATGGTTAGGGTGTGAAGTTCTAGTTTGCAGTTAAATGTGCGATTGTTTTTAAAGAACGACAAGTTTGCTTTTGACTGCGATCTCAATTCTCACCTGATGTTTAATGGCGATGTTGTAAGATGCTAGCGGGATTATTTGGTAGAGGTACGCGAGTTTATTAAACTCCATAGTTTGGTGGTGACAACTTCGTTGTAAGTGACGTTTTAGTTTTGGCATCCTATAGATATAAAGTTCAAATTCGAATTAAGGTACGTTTATATCTACAGACATAGGGCGTCAAAGCTAGAGCTAGCTAGAGCTAGCTAGAGACACTTGAAGTCCTGTTAATAAAGAAGTCCCCCAGACACGGCGCTAATGTCTTAATGGCGCTCATTGGAATTTGGTAATGGTGGTCTTTGTTGACATTTGTGTAAGGCGCTGTCAATTTTAGTATAGAGTGAATAGCGGAATCGCACCCCTGAGCTAATGTAGAAATATGTAAATCAAAATTTAGAATTACTCGAGCTGGGAATAGAACCTAGGACCTTTTTTTATGAAAACGAAATGATAAAAGTGAGGTCGCCTTGTTAGAATAACATCATCACAAATTGTGCTCCTTAAAAAATACGATTGTATCAGATATTTAATTTCGGCCAAGTTGGTGACTAAGTTAAGTAGGTACCGAAAACTAATATTTGTTTTTACTCCTAGTTTTTTGTGCTCCGCCAATAACCTCCAACAATCTTATTGGTTATTGCCTCTCTGATTGATCCTTGAATTAGTTTTTGCTTGCGACCCACTTCTAACTCTATATTTCTCTATAGTAAGTACCTATTAAGTTTTCTGATTGATACTGATTTCTGATAGACCGTGACGGAATGATTCCATTGTGTATTTTTACACGAGGTCCCTTACAATAACATTAGGTGACGACATCGTGCGTTACTGTGCCGTTACGTGAGTATTGCACCACAGTAGTCAGTACAAGTCTGATTAGGGTTTGGTCGGACAGTGAACGGTGCGGGACGACTGCGTGACGCCTACGGGATGGGCCACAGCGTGGACATAACATAGCGGTTGTGACGTCACGTTGTACGGTGATGGGTTTTTAGGTATGGTTACCGGTAAAATTATAGGCACATGAGGCATAACGTCTATTGCCTCATCTTGACAGGCGCCGGACAGCACATTATAAGACGTGGTGCTAAAATGTGCCTACAAAGTTGATATTCTGTTGTGAACTTTTCCTTTTAAAGACAGGTAGTCCAGTCAACTACCCACCTAATATACAGGGTGTCCCGTAAATAGTACGACATACTTTACAGGGTGATAGCTGACACCAAGGCCTACTAAAATAACGCAATATATGTTAGCCGAAATTTTATAGTTTTTATGTTATATTGATTTTTGTAAACTTGGGAAATTGGTGGTATTAACTCTGTGTCTCGTGATCGTAAATTGGTCTAATTTAGATATCAGCGTTCCGTCAACCTGCATTAGTGAAGCGTGGTGGGCCTAAGCTCCATCTCCCCTCTCGTGTTAGAAGGTAGACCTAGCCCTACACTGTAGTGTGCCGTTAATCGCATTATTTTTACATAATTAATTGCATTAATAAAATCTGTTGCGTACATAGATTTAAAAAACAGATAGTGTGTAGTCGCAGGATTCGTAAGACGTTTTATGTGCCCCGAGTTGGGAGCCCTTGACGCATCGCTACGTTGCGATAAGTACGCTTGTGTTGACGAGGGTAATTAGCTTAGCTCTTACGCTCACAGTCACAGAAGTGGCTTACGTTTGGAGTGAAAAATTGTTAGGTATTGCGGGTTTATATATTAGTCTAAGGTTGCGTAATTTAAAAGATCGAAGCGTACATACAGACGGCGGCGGGGTTTGGCGAGGGTAATTAGCTTAGCTCTTACGCTTACAGTCACAGAAATAGCTTGCGTTTGGAGTGAGAAATTGTTAGGTGGTGCGGTTCTATAGGTTATTAGTCTAAGATTGCGTAGTTTAAAAGATCGAGGCGTACATACTGACGGCGACGGGGACGACAACGACATGACGCAATAGTCTGCCCGCTGTCTGGCCAAACCTTCATAGACAACGAGGCACTGGAGCGTAGAGAGGAGGACGGATTAGAGGGATTGTTTAGTGTCGGCTTAATTGGAGCGGCAGCGGCGGTGAAGACCTTCGTCCCGGACACTGTTTGCCAATTAGAATGTATCGGTTTGTTGACCCAGCTTACAAAAGTTCTGTTTACTAGAAATTGTTGATCGAACTTCCGAAGTCACGAAATCTATTTAAAAGCAATTAACATAAAATCCGTTTTGTTACAATTACAAAAATTGTCTCACGTCCTACATATATAATTTTATTAGCCACCCACTGTGATTTCACCCGCGTAGATCCCGTAGGTACTTATACGGGGATAAAATATTACTCGCTGATAATAATGTTTTTCAACAAAAAAAATACAATAATATGACATAATCTAATAATAATAAATTAAATTGCTAAATAAAAAAAAAAAAAAAAAAAAAAAAAAAAAAAAAGAAAATTTACTCATAACGGTATTAAATATATTTTTTTTGACTTAAATGACTATGTGTGATTATGATTAAGTATGTTAAATGACTAAATGTATTGAATAAATTATATATTTTAGATAAAAAATGTATGCATTAGAATAAATGATTAGATCAGATTATAATTATGTTAAATGACTAGGTATATGCACGGAATAAGAATAGGAAACATGTGTAATTTTAGATTTATTGTTTTAAAATTGTAATTAATTAATTAAATATTCTTTATGATTATGAAAATGCATGGATTATGATTATCTAACGGAATAATTATGTAATGTGTTGTTTTAAAAATTGTGACTGATTAATAATAACAATGAATACCTACTTTAAGTTAAATGAATTGTAAAATATTGTGAAGAAGAGAAAATAAAAGGCTTTATTATTATTATTATTAATAATGTTTTTCAGTGGTGAAAGAATTTTTCATATCAATTTTGTGTTTTATTCATGAATGCGCAACAAAATCACTTTTGCATTTCTATTCTTTATAATTTTTTTTATGATAACCCCCCCGCGTTTTAACCCGCGTAGTGCCTGCTAGAAAACAAAAAAGCCTGTGACACTCATAAATAACGTGGCTTTCTGGTGCTAAATGAATTTTCAAAATCGGGTCAATCGATCCGAAGATAACCCCTACGATACTAGAAACTTTACCTCTTTATAATATTAATATAGATTACAGAATATGGAGTTGTTTTGATTTTATAATACGAGTATAACTTTATTTTATCAGATGGCTCAACATTTCACGTAAATCCCTCAGCGATTGTGCGTAAACACCCCTTTGAAGATTGTCTGTATAAACAAAGATCATAAAAGGTTCCTTTTCATCAGAAAAAAGGTAACGTTTCATAGATCTAGACACTTTTTTCATCTTTTGTGCGAGTGAATACTTTTTGGGAAGCGAATAAAAAAAATAGAGAATTGGCTTTGTATCTTTTGATCGAGGCAGCTGTTCGGTGCATCCCGTGCCAGTCAATTGGCTCGTTAGGTACATACCGATCGGTAGTGGCTTCCCCTCAGTATTTATATTGGCCGATTGTTGGCCAATTTAAACCAGTTGACGCGATGATTGGACAACAATTGCTTGCTTTATTTATTTTGTATGATAATAACTATGTACGAGTACATTAAAATATTGCAATATTTTGCTTTTGTAGTTTTTTATTATTATCCTATTTTTTTATTCCTCTGCCTCCGATTTCGGAGGGTAGGTTCGAATCTTTTTAATTTCTTAATATGCACGTAACTTCTCAGTTATGTGCATTTTAAGAAATTGGAATTGAAACGGTGAATGAAAAACATCGGGAGGAAACTTGCACTTGGAATTTTGTTAATTCTCTGCGTGTGTGAACTAAGTCAATTCGCATGAGCCAGCGTGGTGGACCATTTGGCCTAACACTTCTCATTCTGAGAGCTCAGCATTGAGCTGATTATGAGTTAATAACTACATGGCTCTCCGAGGCACGGGGGTGGAACACCACCCAGCCCTGTATTTCATAGCCTGACCTGGGACTCAAACCCAGGACCTCGTGTTTTGAATTCACATAGGCTGACCACATAAACCAACGAAGTAGTTCCTATTGTAAATTATGCCCATTTCTATTATCCCCATGTAAATTATGTCTAAGAAGTTTCACTCCAATATTTAATTACAACGTATATGGTAATTAGCAATCATAGTGTAAACATGGACTAGCATTAATTAGTCAACTTATCGTGCGGTTAGAAATCTAGGCGCTAGAAATGTATGACGCTATGCTAGCCACAATAGTGGTCTAACTGATCGTGTGTTGGTCTCGATGTACATGACATCATGCCGGATCGGATCATCAGTTTTATTCGGCTGTCAAGCCGTTAGCGCTGCAGGCATGTGAGTTTGCTTGGTCGTCAGTGGCTGATACTAGCAATCGCAAGATAGGCAAAAAAAAAATAGGCATGCTTTGTATGACGCGATGTGCTTACACGTAGGGCTTTCTTGTCATTTACGCACTACTTGACCCAAAGGTCTTACAAACAGGGGGGCTCGATTTGCCTGGGTTGATTATTTAATAGACAAAATAATCAACCAGTGGCGGCGGAGTAGTCCCAGTACCGTCTCTTTCGTCCCAACGCAATGAAAAAGATGGCGATTTTCGGTTGCACTCTATTGACATATTTTGTCTATTTCTCTTTATCGATATCGTTTGGTGGCATGTTAGGGCTCCAGAAGCATACTCTCAAATTCGTTTTGTCAGAGACAGGACTTCCAATGGTGACTAATTTGTATATATTGTATCTATACACCTACTTTGTGTAAACATAGTGGAGAGCAGTTCATTTATTAAGTTAAACAACATTGTTATAACCATATTAGTAGTTACTGTTCCCTTGGGAATCTTCATTATCTATCCATATTCGGCTCACTGCTGAGTTCGAGTCTCCTCTCACAATGAGAGGTTAGGCCAATAGTCCACCACGCTGGCCCAATGCGGATTGGCAGACTCCACACACGCAGAGAATTGAGAAAATTCTCTGGTATGCAGATTTCCTCACGATGTTTTTCCTTCACCGTTAGAGTCACGTGATATATTTTTTTTTTTTAAATGCACACAACTGAAGAGTTGTAGGTGCATGCCCCCGACCGGATTCGAACCCACACCCTCCGGAATGAGAGGCAGAGGTCATATCCACTGGGCTATATATATATGGGAATACGTGGATAAAATATAGTCTACAGCACCTGGGGATAGTGTTTTGGGGAGCTTCCCAGTAATGAAAAAAAATTTCAGATCGGTTCAGTAGTTTCGAAGCCTATTCAATGCCAACAAACAATCAAACTTTCCTCTTGTATAATATTAGTATGGAATATATAGGTTGTTCTTGTACAGAAACAACATTGTTTTTAATTCAGTAAACCTAGCGAAAAGCTCTGGATGGCGAGGCCAGAGTAAAGATATTTACTGTGGCGAGGCGGTGAGAAAAAGCATCCGTGTTCTGGTTGCTAAGTAATTGGTGCGTCCCCTCGAGATGTCGGTTGCCTGGCTCAGTATTTTCTTCGTGACGTAGTGGTGGTTACAGCCAGCCTATAACATCATTTTCTTTTTTACTTTTGTTTTACTTTACAAAATAGATAAGATACAGATCACTGGGTCATCAAATTACTTAATTATATTTAACAATCACTTCGTGTTTTGTTGCTTCTGAAGAAATGTTTCTTCAGAAACAGAAATACACGAAGTGACACTAAAAACCATTACTAAGTAATTACTGTTTATATATGAATAAAGGTTTCATTTATTCGTATATTATGAGTGCTCAGAAAACTTTATAGATCATCATCATCATCATATCAGCCGATGGACCACTGCAGGACATAGGCCTTTTGTAGGGACCTCCAAACATCACGATACTGAGCCACCTGCATCCAGCGAATCCCTGTGACTCGCTTGATGTGTTCAGTCCACCTGGATGGACTTTATAGATGCTGTCTTTAATTTTTTTTTTCTTGATGATATTGTGTAATTGCGGTCGGCTTCTTAATGGGACCTCAGCGGCCTCACTGGAGGGTTTGGGCGCGAGCTGATGGCAGAAGCAGAAGATACTGAACGACTCTCTAAGTGCATCTCCTCTGAGACATGCGAGAAGGGCGTTTTGGTCTTAGTGTATCAGTCTTGGCGCCCCCGAAATCGTGAGTTAAAACCCCACGTCCCGGTGACGTCAGATATCGGGCGCTGTCTTTAAAACAACAAGGCAAGAAAAGCTTTAAGCGTAATGCGAATATTTTGTGCAGAACAAGGGAGGTTAATCTCCTGCATCGAGGGAAATTGTAAACCTCGGGGGACAATCGAGTACCTAATCCGTAATCTCTGAGGGAGCTTCCCTTTTAAGGTTGGGTCGGAGGGACGTAACAAGTTTACAAGTGTTGTACCTATTCCAACAGAAAAACCTTTCCACGATAAATGGAGCGAGTGATTAATACGGACGTATAACCATTAGTTAGGCTAAGTTAAACGCCATTTTGAAAAGCTTCAATAGCTGTTGTCTACGATTTGACTACGGGATATTTTGAGTTCTATCTCAGCATAGTATAAATATAACAATCTTTACATTTGCCATATGAATATCAAGTTGTTGAAACATTTTTGACGGCCTCCATGGCGACGTGGTATGCGCAGTGGATTCACAAGACGGAGGTCCAGGTTTCTATCCTCGGCTGGTTTTCTTATTTGGTCCATGTCTGGCTGGTGGAAGGCGTCGGCCGTGGCTAGTTATCACCCTACCGGCACAAACATACCGCCAAGTGATTTACCGTTCCGGTACGATGTCGTGTAGAAAGGGGTATGGATTTTCATCCTAACCTAACAAGTTAGCCCGCTTCCATCTTTGATTGCATCATCACTGACCATCAGTTAAGATTGTTGTCAAGGGCTAACTTACCACACTATCACACTAATATTATAAAGGCGAAAGTTTGTGTGTAAGTATGTTTGTTCCTCTTTTACGCTGCAGCTACTAAAGCGATTTGGCTGAAATTTGGAATGGAAATAGATTTTGCTCTGTATTAACACATAGGCTACTTTTCATCCCGGAACAATCCATGGTTCCCGCGGGATTTGTGAAAAACTGAATTCCACGCAGACGAAGTCGCGAGCGTCCGCTAGTAAAGAATAAAAAAAATGCATAAAGTCAAATAATTCATTAGAAGTAAAGAAACCTCGAGTCCTTCTCCAAGATCGTTCTTTGTCTTAAAGATACAGCAAACATTGTCAAATATTCATCATAATTTTTTTCAAATCTAAAACACATTCATTTCAAGTTAGGCTTAGTTTACAAGCACTTTTGAAACGTCAAATACGTGTATTAGATTCTACTACCGGTTCGTAAGACAGAACCTGCTATGCACAGTGGGTAAACTCGACAGTTGCTCTTTTTAAAACTCATTCAATTCAATTTCAAATAAGAGTCTTCAAGTATTTCATTGCAAATAAAATTAAAAATAAAGGAACTATCCTCACGAATCGCCTCGAGGTCCAGACAGCGAAGTTGGTGGTTTAAAAATGTCAGTCGGTAGTGAATAACTTTCATTTTGTATTTTTTTATAACTAGTCTTTTCGTGGCGGCGCAAAGTTACGTTTCAAAAAATAACGTGTGAGTCTCGTAATTCAGCCATATTTTAGTGAGTAAAGGCTTAGAAATTATTAGAATATAGAATTCCAATGTATTATGTATTAGGTGTTAATATTTGACCAAATTACCTATACAAAAGCCATACTCGAGAAGTACTGTTTACTAACAAACAAATTAGAAATGAGGGTAGTAAACGGATGTCATTTCATAACTTTTTCATTTAAAATTATGTATTGTTTTTTTTATATTATTCAATAATATTATTCAAAATATATTAACTATATCTGATTGTTTTATGCTTATTGATCAATTTTATTTTCATTAATTTAAGAACAAGTTAATTACAAGCAATACTCTAATTTTTAATTTGTTTGTTGGTAAACAGTATTTCTCGAGTATGGCCTTAGTATAGTTTAGTGCAGTAGCGAAGGCTAAAATTTTCTAGTAGATAACCCGTTCATGTGTTTTTAGTCTGAATCACCAAGCAAGTGCGAGTATAAGTTCTAATAGGTATTATTAATATGTATTGCTTGTTAGTGTGCGGAGGCATTTATTGTACAGATTGTAGAAATGATGTTGTAACATTATATAACTGTTTAGAGCGTATAAAATACATTAAAATAATTAATATGTATGTATTCTTAAAAGGTAACCCGATTGGAATCGTATTGTTAGGACCTATCGCCCCTGGTTTAGTGTTTTTTGGGGAATTTTAAGTTGAACAAAATATGTACTTCTACTGTAGCAGATACTCGGAGAGTCTAAAGGCCTATAGCAGGTATCCTATGCGTCAACGGCTGATTCGAAAATATATCTCACTCTTTCGTTGCGATGGGACGAAAGAGAGAGCGATAATTTTCATGGTATAAGTTATCCATACTTAGAAATGCGAAAGTGAGATTGTTTGTTTTGCTTCACGCTCCAGCTACTCAACCGATCATTAACAGGTTAGTATTACTTACATGTCGAAAATTCTGTTTTTCACAATATGCTGCAGGAACTCATGTGTCGAATGCCATCTCCATTCCATTTCAGCCAAATCGGTTCAGTAGTTGTGGTGTGAAGAACAAACAAACATACATTTACACAAAATTTTACCCTTAAATTACTGTGAAGTGTGACTAACAGTTGCCTCGTGGTTTCAAATCGGTTCAGTAGCTACGGCATGAAGCACAAACAAACACAAACACACTCGTACACTTTCGCTTTTAAATTAGTGTGAAGTGTAACGTGTTTTCCCTACGTAATTCCCGTTTCCATAGAAATAACGGAATAAAACATAGCCCATGTTACTTGCTGTTACTGTAGCTTTCAATTGGTGGAAGAATTTTCAAAATCTGTTAGGTCATAGGCTTAAAAACGTAACAAAGTTACTTAAATAGGTATAGTGTGATAAAATGAAATTGTATGAAAATCTAGCGGACGCCCGCGACTTCGTCCGCGTGGAATTCAGTTTATCACAAATCCCGGGGGAACCGTGGATTTTTCCGAGGTGAAAAGTAGCCTATGTGTTAATCCACAGTAAATTCTATTTCCAGTAGCTGCAGTGTAAAAGAGGAACAAACATACTTACACACTTACACACAGACTTTCGCCTTTATAATATTATAGGATATATCAAGTTAAATAGCACAAAAAACACAACGCTTACGTAAGTCGCGCTAAACCTTACAAGCTTTGCGGTTGACACCGTCCCCCGGTTCACGGTGCAAACACAATGAGTGTCAAATGAGACGCGAGCCGCTAGTTACTGGGTTAGTTTTGTGTTCGCGAGCTTGCGGCCCACTGACCTAGTGGCGCTCCTGGAGCACTGGCTCCGTGTATCTTAACTAATTCATCATTATTTTTAACAGTACACTACAGGGCGAGGCCTGTTTATAATAGGGGGGTTAAGGAGCTACCCACCACGCTGCTTGCAAAGTTGGCCGGCTTAGGGTGATAATGTTAATTTCATTAAAGATTAAAGGGATTTTTTACAATTATATATTAACCCCCCCCCCCCATTACGTAAACATGTTTTTTTTTAATATGTATTATTAACGTATGTTACGTCAAAGTTAGTTATTTTTTTTAAAGAATTTTTTTTTTAATCATTTACAAGTTAGCCCTTGACTACAATCTCACCTGATGGTAAGTGATGATGTAGTCTAAGATGGAAGAGGGCTAACTTGTTAGGAGGAAGATGAAATCCACACCCCTTTTTCGGTTTCTACACGACATCGTACCGGGACGCTAAATCGCTTGGCGGTACGTCTTTGTCGGTAGGGTGGTAACTAGCCACGGCCGAAACCCAACCCAATCTTTTAGGTTTCGCTGAAGTCGGGTAAAAAATAAAAAAATAACACAGAAATACAATCTAAATTTAAAATCCCAGTTTATTTCGTAACAGTAGGTAGTTAGGTACCCATTTTCCAGGCCATGTACATTTTCACTAACACTAGATATGTGGGAAATTTTGTTCGGTTCGAAAATAGGCACGAAATTCGTACGCAGGCACACAGATTGTAGCAATCGGTTGCCCGTTGATAAGTGATTGATGTAGCCTCTCATTAATATCATTACGTGTGTGGCTAAATACGTTTTGCCTTGTAACGGTTCGGAGAAAATGTGTTATCTAAACAGTACGAGTGTACACAATATAACAAATTATCTCTGTCGACAACGAAATACTCTTAACACTGATTAATTATGTTAAACAGAGTGAGGTTGGTTGGTAAATAAAGATATTAAGACATATTTATTTAATTTAAAAAAAATTTCATGCTTACAACACAGAATAAAGAATGACACAGAATGAGAACGCGTTTCCTTGACATCCGCACAAACTTTTTTCATAATTTTATTTTTTTTTATTTTGGCTAAAACAGACATTATAAAAAATACAATCATAATGGACAATACATTGCCGAAAAGTACTTAAAAATATAATGAAGAGTTTGAGCACTGAACATCGACATTCCTTATTTATATAATCTCATAGCTCGAGTAACGTAACAGTACAATACAATATGTATTTCAACATTTAACACCAACAACAATTACGTAAGTTGATATCTTAATAGACTAGTAATTAATAATTACCTATAAAAATACTCCGTCATATTTTTCAAGTTTTTCTGAATAGTTTTAAAATATTTAAAAACATAAGTCGCTTTTTTGAATAATATTGAAAATTATTGATGCAACGCTTTGTGTCGTTCCTACTGACTTGAGAATGTATTAGTTTTTGGATTTGTATTTGGAATAGCTGCATCACTGCCGTGTTCCTTGAACTCTATCTGCCTATTATTCTTTAACCTGTGGCTTAAAAACAATTTTACATTCAGTTGATATGTTTGTGACGCTGCGCGTTCGACAAATTCCACTGAGACGAGCTGGTAAGAAACTCAATGGCTGCTCTTGTAAAATAATCATAATCTACAATTTTAATTGGGTATTGTCATTCCTAACCCATAAATTGCAAAATTATATAGTTGCAAGATGTTACATAATGATGGTTGCATAATTTACTGTGGCATGCGGTTTCAGTCAAGTTATATTTGTATATTGAAACCTCTTGCAAGAAGTTTAGAGGTCCTCATGACAAAGTTGGTCAAGAGAAATATTGGGTACCTATTACGGTATTCATTACAATCTGTTTTGTTTTTACTTCCTGTGTGAAGTTGGAATATGCCAGTGGCCTATCATTAAGGAAATCATCAATCGTGTAGCAACCAAATAATATGTTAAGTACATAATTATGTTATGCATATCTTTTAGGTAGGCCTTGTTCCATCGCTTACTTATAAACTTAGTATAACAAACAGACAGAAATTTTCGTATAGTTTATTAGATTCTGAAAGTTAAATATGCACACTTCGCTTAGCGATTGCATCAAGGTGCACTGGATATCGTGAAAACGCTCAATAACCAGTTTTTAACTAACGGTCATATGAAACCTTATCAGGTCGAAGCTATAACTAATTTGAAATTGCACGCCAATTCTACAAAGGGCGATGTTTTATCCAGTGGCGTAGCGTGCCTTGGAGGGGCCCTGTATCAAAATTATTTGGAGGGCCCCGGGTAAAGATTTCTCACAAAAGAAACTAAAATACTTACTTAAAATAAATATGACAGTGATTTTACCTATGTAGGATGTTTCCAGCTTTTAGCTGCACGCTCAACCCGGGAAATAATATTGCTTTTTTGAATTTTGTCATTTCTGAAGTGAAATTCTGTAGGCAGTTTTTTTTAATATGATTTTATCCAAGAAGCACCAGATTTAGTGACATTGTGGATTAAGACAAAGAATATTAACATTTTTATACAATTTTTGCTTTCACACGTAAGTCCGGTCCCTTAAGTCCCTTAAGTCCGGGGGCCCCATATCACGGTAGCTGCGCCCCTGGTTTTATCGCTATATCGCTATTAAAGTTTCGTTTACTATCAGGAATTTTATAGGTCACTTTTCATTTCACACAACCGGCTGGCGCCTTCACTTTAGCTTTCTACGATCAGCCGGATATGAGATTGTTGTATCGAAACAAGACTTTATATGTATAGCCTAAAACTTACATCATTAGGTACACATATGGGGTCCATACACAGGGTTAATTTGGAAAAAAATCAATACATATCACGTGTAAGTATGTATGTTAAATAGAATTAAGTTTTAAATTTATAATATAGTACTAAGCTAGCGAATTAGGTGATACCTGTAAGGCTAGTTTTAAGTTATGATGATAATAAATAAATAAATGTTTGTTCCTCCTTTGCGCTGCGGCTACCGAAGCGATTTGGCTGAAAACTGAATGCATTAATCCAGAGTAAAATCTCTCTGCAGTTTGCTCACGATGTTTTTCCTTCATCGTTTGAGACACTTGATATTTAAGCCACGCCCCTCCGGAATCGGAGGCCGAGGTCATATCCACTGGGCTATCACGACTAACACTAAACACACAGCTCTAAACTAAAGTACTGAACTAATTTTCAATTCTTTTTACATATTAAAATAACTACACTAAACTACTGTAATATTTCCGGAGATTTTATCATTGCGAACAAATGAAATGAATGAAAACAAACATTAGAATTAAACACAATCCCACAAAACAAAATAACGGCCTACTTGCTACACGCGAGGACTAAAGTGTCTAGCAACAAAGAAAGACAAAGAGTTTGCCTTTTATTCAGCACTGAGTAATGGTAGTATCTCTCTAAACCCTCGCAGTAAAGAAGGACTTAAAATAGACGAAGAGAGAGTGGCATCCTGGATAATTTTAAACCGTATTGTATGGTTTTAATTTCATTTCATACGCAATAAAATATTGTGATAGTTGCATTGTTATGCGGAACGAGTGCTTTCTAGTTTTCCCTCGAACATAAGTCATTGTGTAAACTGCAATTCTATCCTTTAACTGTAAGCGGAAAGGTTGACGAGAATATATGGGCTAGTTGTCTGGTCGAGCTTAAGTTACGTGCGCCGAGTGCATTTCGTTTTACTATCTCTGTAATTATGATTTCTGTGTTGAGCTTTGTATTTTTAGCGTTCCGTTTCTAAAAACGATTACTTTACGGAACCCTTTGTATCATCATTGTTGAACGACAGACAAACTGATCCATTTATTAGTCTGTAATGCAAAAACTTAACTTCAAACTAAATATTTCAAGGCCTTGATATATTTTTTCTCTGCACGCCGCCGAAACACCATTTATGTTTTTTTTTTATTCTTTACCAGTTAGCCGTTGACTACAGTCTCACTGGTAAGTGATGATGCAATTTAAAGTGAAAGCGGGCTAACTTGTTAGGAGTAGGATGAAAATCCCCTTTCGGTTTCTACAGGACATAGTAAGTACCGGAACGCTAACGCCTTTACCGGAAGGGTGTTAACTAGCCACGGCCGAAACCTCTCACCAGCCAGACCTGGACCAATTAAAACCTCAATCGGCCCAGCCGGGGATCGAACTCAGGACCTCCGAACCAAAAAACTAGTTGCAGCAAAAAACCAATGTATCTGTATGTTTCATGAGATTTGCTACTTACTTAGGATTAATAGTTAATAATCGCAATAAAGATCAATAATTACAATCAAATCGATATCAGACGCTTCAAAGATCTTCATTGTCACATTAGTAACATGTGACACGGAGATCTCCGTATGGCGGCACATATCTCACACAACGTATGTATGTACGTATCACTAATGCAATGATAATATTTCAATTGCCTAATTATTATAGACGATGCGATCTGTCGACACGTGCATCGCACATGTGGTTCGTCGCAGACGTTGCGTGTGATCGTTTCATTTTTTTCATCCAACTATTGTTTGGACTAAAATGATCTAATGCATTTTGTGACATTCGTCTAGAGATCGTTTATTTGTCGGTTAAATTTTCAGAGTTAAAAATAGCCGTATTTTATGTCTTATAATGGTGTCTTCATGTTCCCTTATCTACTACTAGCTGAAGCCGCGCGGTTTCACCCGCGGTGTTCCCGTTCCCATAGGAATACGGGTATAATATATAGCCTTCCTCAATAAATGGGCTATCTATCACTGAAAGAATTTTTCAAATCGGACCAGTAGTTCCTGAGATTAACGCGTTCAAGCAAACAAACAAACAAACTCTTCAGCTTTATAATATTAGTATAGATACTATATCTAATATAACTAATTATGTTATATATTTATTTAAGTAAGTTACTCTTTCATCAAATTCAAATAAGTACTTTTATATACTCATAGTTTACTAACTAAAGTGCTATACAATCAGAAAACACTCCGAAAAAATTTCTATCCAATAAAATGGTTTCAATTTTAGTTTTTTAGTGAACATTCCTCCGTGAAATATCGATTTCGATAATTTGCACAGGAATTCGAATAATTTCTGGCCAAGCTTTTACCTCTACTTTTTTTAAAGATTTATTCGCGAAAATCCAGTTTAATTTGGCAGGATAATAAATCGGCCTGGAAGCTCTATCGGACTCAAGTGGACCAATTCGAGAGCCACTAAATCTTAATTCGACCCGACCGAACTGCACTACCCAATTAATGGCTAACTATTCAACTCACTAATACTTATATATTTTTGCTTTTAAAGTTCTGAAATAAAAGGTGCTCGTAGTATACGTATATTTAGCAGACTCGGAAGTGGATGAGTGGAGTCACGAATTTGTGATCGTTGTATGTAGGGTTAAAGGCGCCTTTGACAGTTAAATAACACTCCCCTTTTCCACTCAAGTCACTCTCCCCGCCTATCCCAAGTAACCCATAAAGAATTACACAACAAGAAATGTGGACGGCTCGAACGCCACGAACACACTAAAGCCGACCGCACGACGAGTGCCCTATATCGCAAGTCATTCCCGGCAACCGATCGCTACCCCTCTCTAACTCCCCATTGTTTACGGAAACAAGTCGCCCCACCTAGCATCGCCACGAGCCAACACGAGATCGAGTGACGTCATATCCGTCTCAGACTACTATTTCCTACAGTATATTTTAATTTATATAGTATATTATGAAGGCACACATAGATGTTCCACTTCATTTTAAGTCCAAAATTGATGATTATTCCAATGTTAAATAGCAGCTTTATATGCTATGATAAGAACCACGTGTTGGAGCGATAAGAATAATTGCTACATATGCACTGTAAATCTGTAATCCACCGTTCAGAAGTTTGATCGTGGATAAAACCATTATTAGTTTTATTATGGACCTAGCAAAGTATTGGTACGAATATAAATAAATATCTGTGTCATGACTCATCATCATAATCATCACCATCATCATATCAGCTGATGGACGTCCATTGCAGGACATTGGCCTTTTGCAGGGACTTCCAAACATCACGATTCTGAGCCACCTGCTTCCAGCGAATCCCCACGACTCATGTAGTTCAATAACAATAAATTTCCTATAATTATAATTTATTATTGTTATCCTTAACCTATTGCAAAACATTTATATGTATTTATTGAAGCCAGTGGCGTGCATGATGTTATTAATGAAGTAGGCACTATACGTAGAGATTATACAAACTGTTCATTTGGATTCTTCAGGTTAGGCAGTGCGTTTATGCATCTACGAAGTGCGCGCCGCAGCTTCCAGCTGCATCTGAATTTCTACAAATAAAATACGTCATTCCCCGTAGTTTCTCATTAGCCACGAGTAACTCTAGACTCTGATTAAACAAATACGGGGAACCATTCGATTTTCCGTGGACCAATTTTTCCCCTGACATTAATTATAAACTTTCCGAGAACTTCCGACTTTAAGGACAATGGACGTAACTTCGAACGATGTTCACGGCTACTGAATTTAAGACTTTCTGGCTCCTACTTAATGCGACGCTTAAAAAGACGCCACGTAACATATATTGTAAGGAAAGGAAATGGTCTAAAATTGTGTGGAGCCCAGGATCAGTCATTGTACCCTGGCGGAAATAAAAGAAAATATTTTTTTTAACTATTTTTGATTATGCAAATCTACGAATTTACTTTAATTGTTTTGAAATAATATTCATTCTCTCCCAAGAAATGCAACACTATAAGGGTGATAATGGCGGATTGATGACGTTTCAATAAAGTAGTCATTTGCTGTCAATTGTCGGTTCCTTTGGGCGCCATCTTGATATAACTCAAAAACTTTTTAATTTTATTTAGTTAGATTTAATCAATTATTTAGATTTTAATAAAATCCTTGTATTTTTTAAAGTTTAATGATACACGGTACAAGAGTCGACCTGAAATGGACAATCTCCTTTAAAGTAATAAATGTATTCCTCTATATCTATACTATATTAATATTGTAAAGAGGTAAAGTTTGTGAGACTGTATGGGGTAATCTCTGGATCTACTAAACCGATTTTAAAAATTCTTTTACCAATAACGATACCGCCTAAAAAGTGAGCCCGCTTCCATCTTAGATCGCATCGTCACTTACCTAAAAAAAAATATAGATGAAGATTTTAAAAGCTTGATTGTGTTCTAATGTCATGTAAATAACTGAGCCGTGATAGCCCAGTGGATAAGACCTCTACCTTCGACTCCAGCGGGTGTAGGTTCGAATCGGGTTTGGGGCATGCACCAACCTTTCAGCTATGTGCTTTTTCTCAGAGCTCAGCAGTGAGTCGAATATGGGTTGAAAATGATGAAATAACTGTAAGCACTTGATAAAACAGTTATTTTGAAATCACAGATAGACATTTCAATTTTATTTATATACATATATTGATATGGCAAATATTCTTAAAAAAAATACCCATTATTTTCTCTTTTGTTACAGCTTCCCGGCGGCTCAGTGAATACGTAGAGCACTATGAGTCCCTCGAGTACGATGCAGAAGCGGTTCACGCACATCACAGACGAACGCGCCGGTCGGCCAACCCGCCGGACCTGCACATCAACTTCCATGCCCACCAGAGGCATTTCAAAATGCGTCTGCGGCGCGACTTGTCTGCCTTTAGTGAAGATTTTAAGGTAAAGTAGCCGACGATATTTTAATTTTTCCATGCGGATAAAACTGGCGAGGGGATTTTTCTTTGATGTGCCACATTTAAAAGAATATTTTAAGTATGGCACAAAAAGTCTGAAAGAATGTTTTGAGTTGGTACTACTACAAAGGGCCTGTCCCTTGAACTATTGAGATTTAAAATTGAGAATCAGTTGCTTAGTGAATACGTAGAACACTATGAGTCCCTTGAGTACGACGCAGAAGCGGTTCACGCACACCACAGACGAACGCGCCGGTCGGCCAACCCGCCGGACCTGCACATCAACTTTCATGCCCACCAGAGGCATTTCAAAATGCGTCTGCGGCGCGACTTGTCTGCCTTTAGTGAAGATTTTAAGGTAAAGTAGCCGACGATATTTTAATTTTTTCATGCGGATAAAACTTCCCTCTATAGGCGAGGGGATGTTTCTTTGATGTGTCACATTTAAAAGAATATTTTAACTATGGCACAAAAAGTCTGAAAGACTGTTTTGAGTTGGTACTACTACAGCGGGCCTGTCCCTTGAACTATTGAGATTTTAAGTTGAGAATCAGTTGCTCAGTGAATACGTAGAACACTACGAGTCCCTTGAGTACGACGCAGAAGCGGTCCACGCACACCACAGACGAACGCGCCGATCGGTCAACTCGCCGGACCTGCACATCAACTTCCATGCCCATCAGAGACATTTCAAAATGCGTCTCCGGCGCGACTTGTCTGCCTTTATTGAAGATTTTAAGATAAAGTAGCCGACGATGTTGAGCCGAAATTTCAGATTTTTATGTGGTTAAAACTTCCCGCTGTAGGCGAGGGGACGTTTCTTTAATGTGCCACATTTAAAATAATCGTTTTGTGCGAGTCCTAGGGACATCTATAACATAGAGGGGAAAAGCGACCCGATGTCTTGCAGTGCGATGGTAAAAAGGCGAAGGTGGTGTGGTGTGACGTCGAATAGCTCCTGAGCACACTCTCCAAAATAATATCTATACTATTATTATAAAGCTGAGGAGTTTGTTTGTTTGAACGCGCTAACCTCAGGAACTACTGGTCTGATTTGAAAAATTCTTTCAGTGTTAGATAGCCCATTTATCGAAGATGGCTATAGGCTATTTTATCCCCATATTCCTACGGGAACGGTAACCACGCGAGTGAAACCGCGCGGCGTCTACTAGTCCTATAATAAACATTGACAAACTGGCGAATTTAGCACTAATCACATTAACTTTGTCAATACATAGACACCAATGAAAGAATGAACTTAAATTCAATACGGATGTACTCGTAGTGTTCAAATGCGTACATTCAGGAGGCCTTTGGCTTAAAAAATTCAGCAACGCGAACTATTCTGTAGGAAAATAGCACACGTAAATTGCCCACTTATAATGCGAAATTCACGCTTCGTGAAGCCCTATAGCACAGGTGGAATTAGTGTTGCCAGATATTTTGTGGAAATTCCGGGATAGACAAAAACCTTGTCATTTATCTGTGTTATTTTAACATACGATAAATCGCGTGTAATTTTGTAAAAATCTATGAACAAAGATCATACTGCCATACATTGTTTTGGTATTATCATAAAGAGATTATAAATTCTGCGTTTTCGATGAAAGCTCCCATTTCACTTCCTGTTCTGGACATTTTCAACAATGGTTGTTATTCATCAAATTTCAAATAATTTTCAAAAAAATTTAATGAATTATACGATCTTCCTTGTTTTATTAAAGTTATTTAACCTTATTCGTTAGACGTTATTTTCTGTCTATTTGTGAAAATTGCGTTAAATCACGTTCAGTATTTTTTGAGTTTATCGCGGACAGACAGACGGGCAGACAGTGGAAGAGTTTTATTACATTATAGGAGTGCTTAGTGTAGAGATTTAGTTATGACTAACGGACGCCCAGGACTTCGCGTGAAATTTAGTTAGAAATCCCTCAAAAGTAGCCTATGTGTTAATCCAGAGTAAAATCTATTTCCATTCCGAATTTCAGGCAAATCGATCCGTAGTTGTGGCATTAAAGAATAACAAACATCCATACAATCTTTTGCGTTTATAATATTAAGTAGGGTTAGTCTGTCTTGTCCTGTATATTCCGAGAGAATGCAGTGCTCCTGGCCACACTAACCTAAATGTAGTTGCATTGGGAATGCGAACAGGGCTACTGGTACCCGTAGGTAGGTACGCAAGCCGTAAAGCTATCCGATTTTCGGGTAAACTGCGAGAGTGAATTCAGTCATGGGACAACTTGTAATGGAATTCTATTAGCTGCGGTGGCAATTAATCTGGTTATTGTTGTGTAATGTGTCTATTCCTACTAATGTGATAAAGTATCGCCGCGACGCCGCGCGGTCACACCCGCGTGGTTCCCGTTCCCGTAGGAATACGAGGATAATATTTAGCCTAAGCCTTCCTTGATAAATGGGCTATCTAACACTGAAAGAATTTTTCAAATCGAACCGGTAGTTACTGATGTTAGCGCGTTCAAGCAAAGAAATAAACAAACAAACTCTCCAGCTTTATAATATTTATATAGATGCGACAGTTTTCATTGATGTTTGTTACTTTTTCACGCAATAACTTTAAACTACTGTATGAACTTGTTTGAAATATAGATTATAGGTAGGTAAATAGATTATACTCTGGACTATAGCATATAGTATTCAAATTTTAGTTGACCCCCTCTAGGTGGACTGAGGACATCAAGCGGGTTGCAGGGAACCGCTGGATGCTGGCGGATCGAAACCGTTTTGTTTGGAAGTCCATGCAAGTATATGTCCAGCTGTGGAATTAATAAAAAAACTTATATTCATGCGGACAGCGCGCGTTCTAATGAAATCTATGGGATATATTAAAAGATCTTGTATCATAAAAAATATATTCTTTCAACAAACAAAGATCGCGAAGCAGAGACATCGTTGCTCGACTATGTTCTAGTCGTTGTTTTGTTTGAATTAAACATGACTTACTTTATAAGATACCTTGTTTTAGGTGGAGGGTTCCCAGGGTCAACTGCACGACGTTGACACATCGCACATATATCACGGAGAGTTGGTTGGTAAGTGTCGCCATGCTTTTCGACTCTGTTTAAGTAAGTCTGTAATGCTGGATGCTGGCGGCTCGAGACCGTTGTGTTTGGAAGTCCATGCAAGAGTTCTATGTCCAGCAGTGGACGCCCATCGGCCATCGGCTGATAATGAATGAATAAATGAAGTCTTAGTAGTAGTGAAGCTTTGTGTGAGAACTCGACCGCGAAAGTACTATGTTCAAGATTATATCTGTCTTCAATGAGGATTCCTGTGTTCCTGACTTAAAAGGCATGGTTGCCGGTATTTTTTCAGGTTGCATGGTATAACTGTATTTTCCAAGAGTACTAACGGACCCGGTTAAGCTTCGTTATCGTTTTGTTACAAAAACTGTGATACATGAAGAACCTCTCGACCGATTTTGTGCAAACTTCACATAAACCATCTACTAAATGGTCCGACCAAAGCCTACATTTGGTTTGGATCTTTCCGCCTTGAATTATAAAATTACCTCGAAAAGTGGTATTGATGTTTATTTATATAGATAAGTATGTTGTGTGAAGCAACTGCTAGCCAGGCTCGATGGCTTTGGGGTCCCAAGGTGCTGGAATAGTGGCTTCGCACTAGAAAGCGCAGTGTTGGTGACTCCCCACCAGGTGGACTGACGACATCAAGCGAGCCGCAGGGACTCGCTGGATGCAGGTGGCTCAATATCGTGATGTTTGGTTGTCCCTACAAAAGGCCTATGTCCTGCAGTGGACGTCCATCGGCTGACGTGATGATAATGATGATAGAAACCATACAAAAGATCGAAATAGTATAGTAGTTGTCTCTTCTAAATAATTGTTAGGTACCAAATCACCTGCTGTGCAAGACGAGGGTAAAGTTTGCGTGTGATGTTGTTGAACGACCTCTATACTGCTGTAACTTAGCGAACGACGTTATCTACGTCAGAGATAGGATGCTATTGTTCGCGCACCCTTTGCTACGACGAAAATTAAATTCCCTTTCTTTTGTTTATTATTTATACTAATATTATAAAGAGGTCAAGTTTGTAATAATCTCTGGATGTACTAAACTAATTTTATAAATTGTTTTACCTATACATAGAAAGCTACGTTATTCGTGAAGGTCATCTTAGGCTATATATTTTCATCTCCGTATTCCGCACTGGAATGGGAACTGCGGGTGAAACCGCGGTGTGTCTGGTAGTTTAACAGTAAAGTAAATTAACTTTTAAATTCCCTTCTTTTTTTTAGTATCCAATAATAAAGTAAAGAACGACTTTGTGGTTTTTAACTCTCCAAAATCTGTGTTCACCCAGAAAATGGAAATTCGGTGTTACGAGTACTTTGCTAAGTTCATCAAAAATGCGGAATAACTGTTATTTTATTATTATTCGCGAAATATGAATATTTAATTGGGAGCTTCATTGAACATTGTCAAATCAATTGAGGATGCTTCTCAGTTCCATTTTACTATGATGTTTTGGAGTGAAACATAGACGTTCTGACAGCGAGGATTTTTTGACAGCTCTAGGTGGCATTGTCGATTGGACACCTAGGTTTTCGTAAAATAAATTAGTTATTCACTGGAAACTTTGTTATTTAATGTATTGACCAAAATGGCCCGAAGCTAATCGTGTAATGAAAGTGCGTGCAGTGTATTTCTTGTTAACTCTTCTGCGCTTGGATATTTTAGTTGCGAAGGAAACTTGAACTCTCATAACGTCTGGTGTAAGATAAATCCGTTCCCTCCATTAATAATTCCAGGGGAGCACTAAAACATATTTCTTTTTGCAATTACGGCGTCAAAGTCTCGGCTAATTGGGAGCTTTCGGCGCCCACTTGACTTTTAATGTCGGGGCGCGCGCCGAATACCGACAGCCTGGATCCCCGACGCTCGCCCAGGCCGATATTATCTATTTAAATAATTACTTTGACGAAATCCTTACAGACATGCTATGTCTGAATATTTTCAAAGTTATTCACTGCGAAGTTTTCAGTTCAAAAAGGTTTAATCTCCTTGGAATTACTAGTAAACTGTCTAGATACTGTAATAGTATATTATAATCATTCAGGTCAAGAAAGGGTCATCGGTCTTGAAAGTGTTTTCAAGAACGAACCGTATGGAATATTATATTTGTCCTGTGGTTTTAAGTTTACAATTTACGAGCATGTGCTTATATTTCCCCTGTATCGAAAAATGGTTGAAGGTTTGAACCAGAGGTATTGTATGCGACTAATTTTGGGATCCGTGAGTATGTGGAAAAGTGTCAGAATAATAAGACTTTAGAGGCAGGTCATCTCCTCCCAGATAAAAGGCTTTACCTCCCTACCCGGGTAAGGCGCGGGGGATCTTGTTCCCCCGTTTGTGTCCTTCCAGCTCCTTTCCGGACTGAAGCCTTTTGGCCTAAGGGTATAAATGAATGTCAATCCATGTGCAATGTGTGGGCAGGCAGGACAAAATCACGACAGCGCGACTGTGGCATAATACTAATCTGTTATGAAACACTGACGGAGACATCCGGATGGCTGGTTATGTCTCAACATGCCACTAAACGTTGTTGTCAATTTTCGCGTTAGGATTAGCCTAACGCAAAGAAACTGACAAGCAATGCGTGCATAAGCCATCGCTGTAATAATTGTGAAAGTTTGGTACAGTGTAAATGGATAAAGTTGCGAGGGCGGCGCGGCATCGATCGCAGTTCGTCGCCCTACTTACCGCTGTTCCGATGCACTTACCGAGTTGCAAACCGCGTTGTGGGATATAGGTCACCCTGAGTTGCATATTTTTAAGAAGTGGTCGAACTACCAAACTCCATATGCTTGTGTCAGTTTGGATGTGTAGGTACACCAATCTAGGTACACCAAGAATTTAATTTTTTCTTGCTATACTATATAATAATAAAGGTGAAGTTTTGTTTGTTTGAACGCGCTAATCTCAGAAACTACTGCTTCGATTTGAAAAATTCTTTCAATGTTAGATAACCAATTTATCGAGGAAGGTTATAAGCTATATATTATCCCCGTATTCCTGGGGGAACGAAAACCTCGCGGGTGAAACCGCGCGGTTTTTGCTTGTTCTGTTATAAAATACCAATTTAGTACTGAATAAAATAACGACATACCCTTAATATGAACATGACTAATAATAAATATGACTAATAATTTTACTTTAACCTAAACTTATCCTATAATCTCTGAAATAAATTGATATTTTACAGATACTATACACAATCGAAATTAAATAACTATTAATCTCTTCCTAAATTTTTACTTCGTGCAAATTACTAAATCACTCTACGGAACACTTAACACATTGAAAAAAAATCTAATAAATCAATCGTTAATTTCTCATAGTACAAAAAGTACTTTAAATAGCACTGGGTAAAATGTGTAAACAACAGTTAATGTGTAAATTGATTTATTATAGACTAGACCGACGCCCCGCGATTCTCGTTCCCGTGAGAATACGGAGGTAAATTACTATAGCCCATGACACTCACATATATCGTGGCTTTCTAGTGGTAAAAGAATTTTCAAAATCGATTTAGTAGATCCAGAGATTACCCTGTACAACACCAAAAACTTATACTCCTTTTACTTAATATTAGTATTGATTGGTTTATTGAAAAACTATAAATCGGTACCAAACATTCTGGTTCACAGTACACTTGTAACATGACAGATTTTAAATAAGTTAACTACCTAATTTAATATTGATATCTTAGTTAAAGTTTTATAAATACTATTCTCCGAAATAAAAAATAAATCCGGAATAAATTCAAAATCACCGAAACATGGATATTTAATATTTATGAGATAAAATTTCGCAGAGATTGTGTTTAGTTTGAATAATGGTTTTATTTTTCAATTGTTTCATGACGTCACTATAATAAATCCCTTACAAACGGAGCGTTTGACAAAAATATTAGTTAACAAATATACAAATCTACGAATTTACTTTAATTATTTCGAAATAATATTCATTCTTCCCAAGTAATGCAACACTGATACAGGTAATAATAGCGCATTGATAATGTTTTCAATGCAGCAGTCGATTTGACGTTTGCTGTCACTTGTCATGTTATAGATGAATTAAGGGCGCCATCTTGATTCAACTCAAAAACTTGGGTTTTAATTTTATTGATTTCTTTTTAATTAGTTAGATTTATTTACTTATTTAAATTTTAATAAAATCCTTGTATTCTATAAATTTTAATGATACGGAGTACAAGAGTGGACCTGAAATGGACCATCTCCTTTGATATGAGTCAACTATCCTATTGTGTAGATTAAGAGGCAGATTTAAACGTGTTACTCGATTCTGAACTCGTTTGAGTTGTCTTCGTTGAGCCTTTATGAGTCGTTATAGAGGAAATGGTCATCGTTAACTGTATTTTTATGTATTAGGCATTTATATTTCGCACGATTTTGAAGGATCAAAATAACTATTACTATTAAAAGTTAACGGGAATCTGAATAAAATTGTTATATTTTATAGAATTTGGAATAAGATATAAAGGTATCATTTCTAATTTTGCTAGTGTCTCCCACGACTTCGCCCCTTTATAAATTTTGTCCAAGCTAATCTTCGGAACAGCTGAAGCTATTTTAAAGAAGCGAAGTTAAGGTTATTGAGCAACATATAGGCTACTGTTTATCCCGAAAAAAATAATGGTCCCCGTGGGATTTGTGAAAAACGAACTTTATGCGCCGAAAATTAGTAGTGCTAACGTTAATAGCAATTAGCAAAAGTCATTTTGATGTAGGTACTCGTATAACTACGAGTAAGTATAGAATGTATACGAAAAGCGCGCCAGTCAAAAAATTAACGAGAATGATAAAAATAAAACAGCCAGGGAGCAACAAGCCCCAGTGACTTATGGAAATGAACGGGTATTTTTCCAACGGGGTCTTTTATAAATTTTTACTAAAGACATTTTCGGAGCCCTGCGGTTTGCGCAAAACATCACATCTCTCTCATATTTACGCTCCTTAACTTGTGTAATTTCATAATGTCTGGCTCGGATAAAAATTATACTATGACAATTTTCAACTCCGTACGTACTTAGAACCGGTTGGGCGATGAGAGAATATTTTTTCATATGTATATTTACTTAAAAAATAATTTAGTTTGTAATTTACTTGTATGTAGTGCTCATAGTTTTCGTTTGGGTGATGTATATTTGCTTGAAACTTAAAATGTCAGTAACGTACAAACGCTAAAAGCTAAAGGTACAAATAATTATTCATCTATATGTTCATGTCCCACAGATGGGCACGAGCATAGCTTCTAGAAGAGCCCAAAGTAGTACCTACTTTGTTTGACTTTGTTCCACTATGCTCCAAATTCATCTACAGATCTACATAATATATCTATAATTTTACTGACTGGATTTAATAGTAGCCGTGATAGCCCAGTGGATACGACCTCTGCCTCCGATTCCGGAGGATGTGAGCTCGAATCCGGTCCGGGGCATGCACCTCCAACTTTTCAATTGTGTGCATTTTAAGAAGTTAAATATCTCGTGACTCTAACGGTGAAGGAAAAACATCGTGAGGAAACCTGCATACCAGAGAATTTTCGTAATTCTCTGCGTATGTGAAGCTTTGATTGCCTTGCCTTGCTTTGATTATGGGTTGATCAAATCAAAAATTTAATATTAATAATCGTAGAATAGTATGGTTGTTGATGCTTAACCAGTGTCAAAGTTTAAGAACTTTGACACTGGTTCATCGTTTTTCATCGTAGTTTCGTTTTTGCAATCATCTAACTAACATACATTACATACATTACATAAAATAACATTAGTATAGTAGTGATAGTAACAGATAGTAACGTTATTTTAACGATAAACTGGTATTTACGTAATTTCGTTGAAATAATAATGTTAGATCGTCGTAGAAACAAAAAAACCTTATCACTTAATGTAAAATAGTGCATTCAAGCCTATTTCGTTGAAATAACTATTTTAAATCATCACAAAAACGAAAATACGATGAAAAACTATGTAGTGACTGATTACTTGAATGGTACACCGAGTTACATAATAACCCTGATGATAGTGATCGTTAATGAATTTAACATTATCGCCTTAAGCCCGCCAACCCGCATTAGAGCAGTCAGGTGGGTCTCCATAAACAGGGAAGCCTGGTCCTGTAGAGGGCCGTTAAAATTAGGCTGATAATGATGATTTAGATAAGATTTAGATAATATTGGCGGTAAATTTGCCTTACGAACCACTAGTAGGTACACTAAAAACTGATTGATTTGACATTTCCTCAAATACAAGTAAATGCTTGTACAGTAAGCCTATTTGAATTTCTATTTGGCACAGACTTGCGCTTTCTATTTTATATGCCCAGTATAAAATCGTTCGAACAAAGCCAGTCAAAATATAGTACATAATACATATCAATTTGCATATTGAATGATTTCATTCAAATCATCGTGCAAATACTCGTTATTGAATATTTACGTAACAAACGGATTGGTACAATATCCCTTATGAATAAATTGTCATATCTCCCTACGGTTACCTGCCCCAAATGTAATGACTCACCACTGCTGTCAGCTATAATTAATTTGAACCCTAACATCATTTTGACATGAAAACCTGTAGTAAAACGCAAATAATAGATAACTTTTGGTTTTCATTCGTTAAAGGTATAGGTTAGTAAATCATAGAATTAACAAGAGAATATACCAATTTGCTATAACAATACTACGAGTAGTTACTTTAATACGGTTTTCTTAGAAATTAGGGATTTTCATACGTACTTAAACAACTTTTCTTGCCCATGTCACTCCTTAGGGGTGTTGAATTATTATTAGCGGTTAAGTTCAATAAATTTATGCTAGTGCTAACATACTGTAGAGAGGGAATACTTGTAAGTATTGCATATATTTAGTTATTGAGCAATTGTTTTACAGCATAGTACATTGTACATACGTCATACATACAGCATAGTACATTGTACATACGTCATACATACAGCATATCATACCTGTTATATAGACAACAATATTTTATACTGTAGATAGATAATGCGGAAAATTTGGTCTTATCACCGAAACTCTGTCGAGTCTCTCTCTGTCGACTCTGTCTCGAATCTGACAATATATTTTTATTTTTTAATTAAGAAAGACTTTAGGATATAGATTCCTGAGAATAGCGCATTTAATCAAACAAACAAACTCTGCAGCTGTATATATTAGTATAGATTTCACATTGACGAACTGGAAGGGCGCTTCAAAATCGTTCCAAATAATTTTCAACATTGTATTTGGCATTTAAATCTTCTCGTAGTTATGTTAAATAGTACCATATCAAAAGTATCATCGCGGTACGCAAAATTATGAAAGTAAAAATGGCGACGTTTTATCTTGAATTAATTCAATATAAACGTATTCGTATAATATGCCGGTAGGCCGGTACATAATTGCCTCCTGTCTCTGACAGAACGACAAAACCGGACTGGAAACCGTTACGGACGTGAACTTGACATCATTATAGGAGAACGATACTATTTTATATGGGCAATGTTGAGGAAGTTTAATTTTTTATCGGCAACGTAGCTTTAAAAAAATAAAACAGTCGGGTAAAAGATCGAGCAATTTGTTAGCTCTGTAAAAAAAATATAACGTTCGATATTTTGCGTTGCGGAAAGAGAGTTGTGTTTTTCGGTGTATGTATATTTTGGAAAGCTCTATAAGACAAATTTCAAATTTCAATGCGGTGTCTTTTATGAGGAAGTAGCGGACACCCGCGTGAAACTCGATGTAAACTTTCAACTACCCCTACCCAACTCTACTCCTACCCTGCCCCTACCTTTTCCTGAATTTTCTTTGCTATAAACCTCACGGAGCCCGAGACCTTTCCAACGAATGCAAAACCATGGAAATCGGTTCGTGCGTTCTGGAGTTATAGCATCAGGAAGGAAAACCCTACCTATTTTTGTATTGTAGATTTGTCAAGGTGAGATAGCAGCATTCTATCTAAGAAAAGCATGAAAATTTGAAATTAAATATTATTTTTGGAGTATAACATGGATAGACCGACAGCCAATTACTTCAACAACTTCTATGTTTCATTCTTCTTTTTAGCTCTCCCAATTTTTTAACCGACTTCCAAAAAGGAGGAGGTTCTACGTTCGGCTGTATGTATGTTTTTTTGCTTTTATATTCTATGTATTGACACCCTATTTCTACTGTTTGAACTATTAATGGATATTACCTCCTAGCAATAGAACATTTTGCCAAAAAAGAACGCAGTTGCGGGGTGACTCACTTGTGAAAGTGTAAATTATATATTTTATTGTAACACAATAAATAAGTAGTAAATTTACAAGAAGAAATACAGCGCAGACGTGTAAAAAGCGAATCACGTCTCACTATAAAAGTAATTTCGTTCAAAAGCATTTAAACACGTACGAGTATACGTATAAATTTTAAGACGGAAACTTTTAGGAGGAAATGAGAAACATTGTAAAACTACGAGTATGTGTACCTACATTTGACGGCCTCCGTGGCGCAGTGGTATGCGCGGTGGATTTATAAAACGGAAGTCCTGGGTTCGATTCCCGGCTGGGCCGATTGATGTTTGTTAATTGGTCTAGGTCTGGCCAGTGGGAGGCTTAGGCTGTGGCTAGTTACCACCCTACTATTATCGTACTCTAAAATAAGACGAGCACGTTAGTATTAGAATTATTAAAATTAAAATATTTAACCATAATAACATAGCCATTCATTACTACATCAAACTGACTTAATTATATTTCATATTTCGAATACACTATAAACCTTCTAGCTTCTTTAGTTTTAACTACATTAAATACTTTAACTTGAACACTTGTAACCACACAACAGTTGATACTCGAGTATCTATTGTATGGCACGAGCGAAATCACGGACTGGCAACCGCTAGTAGCAGGGTTAAAGACATCTTTTACAGTTAACTTATACTCCCCTTCTTCGTTCGTGTTGGCTCCCAGCCAAGAATCTAACAATGCAATGGCTATACGGATAACAGACTTACTCAATTCTCTCACCTAAACCTAATAATCTATTTATTAAAAACATCTACATTTAAATGCGACGGCGTCGTTGAAACGCGCCGACGTCTTACCTTACAACACTTAAATACTTGTAAATTAAACAATGACGTTGGAATCAAAAGGGCTTGTGAGTTTAGTAGGAAACAGATGTCCTGTGAGCGCGAGTTGACGTAAAATATTCGAGACCTCATCTTCGCCGGGCAAACCAGCGAAATTATAGAGAAACGTAGGAGACGAGAAGCTAGGCTTAATGTCTTGAGACCACCTTGAATCATCGCTTCATATGCACTGATAAAATATCCAAGCGTAATTATAATTCTTGGCTTACCTAAATTGATTACCCAATTCGCCTCCTTAGTACCTATTGTTAAAGCTAACCCTCCTATACTTGTACACTGGCAGTCATACTAAAAAACGATGATAAAAATATATAATACTAAAAAACATGAATATCGGGTAAATAATAACAAAGTGATTTCTCTTTCTATCATCAGCAACATAACATTAGGAAGTAAGAGACGAAACATCGCGTACTCTACAACATTTAAGGGGTACTCTACAACAGTTAAGGGGTCTTATTCAGTATGAAAACATGCCGCACTATGACTCGATGAGGGTTTGAATGTTTGACTCATATACAATTAGTTTGCAACAAATTACAATGCTCGATTACCCAGACAACCCGCGCTATAAACATAGGGTAAAGCGAGAGGGTAGAAACTATTTTGATTATAAACATTATTGTAACCCTTTTCATATTGTACCTATATAGATACAATATGAAATAATATATAAAATATATAGATACGTATTTAGCTAAACAACCAGATAATGTTTATTTTGATTGAAGTTTTTCATAACAACCCAATGAAAATGATAAGAGAAAGTGACATGATGTCTTTTACATCATGACACTTTATATCAAGAATGAGTCTTTTATTATATTTATTAATAATTTATTTAATAATAAACTTTGGTGTTTGAAGTATTTTTTTATTTAGTTTTAATTTTTATAATATAGAAAGGTTTAAGACTTTGTAGGTACCTACTACTACACCTTGTTCGAGTACGTTAGCCATTGTCTGTCAAGTTGGGTCAGGGTAGCTTAGCGACAACAACATTTTACATATGAAGATTTATGCGAGATCGCTTTTATATCGACTCCGACAAGAAAATTATCCCTAATTTTAATCAGGTCCCACTTTCGAGTAGCCAACAGAAGCAGCGATATCAAATGCAAATCAAGTTCCGATATCCGACATGTGGTTACGGCCTGTTAAACTTTTTTTTTGGTTTCATGAAAACTTACCTCCTTTTTTTTGAAGTAGCTGAACAGTGGCGCAGCCAGGGCACGAGCTGCTTAATAAAGTAGGGCTAGACCGCACTTGACCTGTTTTATTCGTATTTTAGCTGCAATGGAAATAATAGGCACAACGTTGTTTTATGGATTGCGGCTATTGTCGCATGTTTAGCGGTTTGATATGAACTCCGGTATTGTGAGATACTTCATACTATGCAAGCCTACTTACTGTCGGCAAAGCCAACAAGTTTGCAAATTAATTTAAATCGACAATTTTTTTTTGGATGTAGGTATACGAGTACCTCTATTATGCAAAATTTCAGCACATTCAAAATTCAAAATTCAAAATTCAAAATTCATTTATTTCAAGTAGGCTCAGTTTACAAGCACTTTTGACACGTCAGTTGACTATTTGTAAAGATTCTACCACCGGTTCGGAAGGCAGGTTCTGCTGAGAAGATACCGGCAAGAAACTCAACAGTTGCTCTTTTGAAAAAGTCATACAGTATTACAATTTACATTTGATAACAATTAAATTACAATTTCTTATAGTTTTATTTCCTGTGTGAAGGTGGAAGCTGATCCAATGGCCTCCAAGCACCTTTGTCGTTAAGGAACTCATCAATAGTGTAGTAACCTCGACTAAGTAAATGTTTTTTAACACATTGCTTAAAGTTGTGCATTGGCAAGTCCATCACAGTCTTGGGGATCTTGTTATAGAAGAGTACACCCAAACCCACAAAAGATTTTTTAACTCTTTGGAGACGATATGCAGAAATAACTAACTTATGCCCGTGTCTAGTAAGACGTGGGTTTAGATCTCCTTTTCGTTTGTGCAAATTAATATTTTGTCTCACATAAACTATACTGTTATATATATACTGACAGGCTACTGTTAAAATGCCTATTTCTTTAAACTTTTGACGAAGGGACTCGCGTGATTTTAGTTGATATATTGCTCGAATTGCTCTTTTTTGAAGTACAAATATAGAATGTATATCAGCAGCCTTGCCCCACAACAAAATACCGTAAGACATTACGCTGTGAAAGTACGCAAAATAAACAAGTCTAGCTGTATCAACATCAGTAAACTGTCTTATTTTTCTCACTGCAAAAGCAGCTGAGCTGAGTTTACCTGACAGTTTTTCTATATGAGCACCCCACTGAAGTTTAGGATACAATTCAGTTGAGGATACATGTTTTAAAAATCATTTAAAAATACTTACTAGATACTAAGCGAATTAAATTATTAATTATCTTAAAAATGCTTCAAAAAGCTCTAGGTACCTACAAAGCAAGTTAAAGTAAAAGAGATATAAAAGAGCAATTTGTATTCTGTAACAGATGAACCGCAGTCGACAGTTTTCGGCTCGGTGACGGACGGCGTGTTCGAGGGGAAGATCGTGCTGAACGACGGCGCTTACTACGTGGAGCACGCGCGGCGCTACTTCCCGCCGAACGGGACGCGCTCGCGCGTGCACTCTGTCATCTACCGCGAGGGCGACGTCGTGGACCCGTACGCGCACAGGAGGCACGGTGAGTGTTGAACGTTGGCGCTTACTACGTGGAGCACGCGCGGCGCTACTTCCCGCCGAACGGGACGCGCTCGCGCGTGCACTCCGTCATCTACCGCGAGGGCGACGTCGTGGACCCGTACGCGCACAGGAGGCACGGTGAGTGTTGAACGACGGCGCTTACTACGTGGAGCACGCGCGGCGCTACTTCCCGCCGAACGGGACGCGCTCGCGCGTGCACTCCGTCATCTATCGCGAGCTCAGACCAATTATTGTATAGGACCTGTCTCGCTAAACGTTACTTTTCTGTCAAAGTATATGATCAACGATCTAATGCGATTATAAAACCTGTCTCTATGGAATCGATGTTAAATAGTTGTAATCGTGTTCGTCGGTTAAAGAGCTCCGTAAAAATACCTTTTTGTGTAATTGAATTGTGTAAATAACGGGCAAAAACATCTAGTTTCGTATAAGATATAAACAAAATCTAAGCTCGTTTTCCTCAGAAAATGACAGACAATTTTGTTCGTGACTATGAGAGCGATACAGGCCCTTCTATAATTGGTCTGTGACCGCGAGGGCGACGTCGTAGACCCGTACGCGCACAGGAGGCACGGTGAGTGTTGAACGTTGGCGCTTACTACGTAGAGCAAGCGCTGCGTTACTTCCCACAAATCATACTATAAGGCATTCGTAGTGTCTCCTATAGCAAAATTTCTTACTACAGGATCTCTTAAAATATTTATCCAAAATGTAAAAATAACGAATCTCTACAGTAACAGCACAATTAAGTGACGTTATTTACCATAGCCGTGAAGTCTTGCTGTAGAAATTAATAGCAGTGTTTACCTCATTGAAACAGGTAACGCATGGTTGCGATGTACAACAAGATTACAATTAGAAATTCGAAACTACTAGTAGACCCAGTATGCACGTAGGTGGTACCCGCAGACAGTTGGGGCAAGTTTCGCCACCGAGTACTGCAACGCTAGGCCGACTAACAAAGTTTAATCTCGTTTCCGAGATTCTGTCGCCCGTGTGTGCAGCTTGCAACGGAAAATTCATACTCCATACTAATATTATAAATGTTACCTTCGCTCGGCTTAACTTCTTCTTAATCGTACACTCTTGGCAGAGTGCTCGTGGTTGGCGATGAGCGACGCTTTCTGTACAATACTCATCCACTTTTGGCGATTGGCTGCATTATGAGAACACTCCACCATGGATGATTGTGTAGCAGTCTTGACTAAATCCGTCCAGAGGGTTGAAGATCAGCATCTGGATTTTTTGCCTTCGACTTGGCCCTGCTCTATCAACCTCTCGATTGAATCCTGATTTCTGGAGATTTGGCCTCAACTCATAAAAACACAGTCGACGAAAGTCTTTCTTTTATCTAACTAAAGCTTAACTAAGATATGGCAAATATTCTACAAAAAAAAACTGCTAAAACAATTAGGTGAATTTTGATATATGTGATAAATGGGATCTTGCAGTAAAACATAGGGTACTGTTTATCCCGGAGAAATTGAAGGTTCCGGCGGGATATGTGAAAGACTTTCACGCAAACGGGGTCGAAAGCGTCAGCTAGTTAGCTATATTTTTTACCGAGGCATTTGAACGCTTCATTAACCCAGCAGTCATCAACCCACAGACTGTTGGTGCAAATTTCGCCAACTCTGTATGAGTTAATGTAATGCAACGTGAGACTCTAACAAAGTTTAATCTCGTTTCCGAGATTCTGTCGCCCGATTACCGTGCGGCTTGCATCGGAAAATTTGCTACAATTTATTACCGAGGCATTTGAACGCTTTATTGGTCTAACAGTCATCAAGCCACAGACAGTTGGTGCAAATTTCGCCACCACTGTACGAGTTAATGTAATGCAACGCGAGACTAAGGTTAATCTCGTTTCCGAGATTCGTCGCCCGATTACCATGTGGCTTGCATCGGAAAATTTGCTACAATTTATTGCTGAGGCATTTGAACGCTTTAATGGTCTAACAGTCATCAACCCACAGACAGTTGGTGCAAATTTCGCCACCACTGTACAAGTTAATGTAATGTAACGCGAGACTCTGACAAAGTTTAATCTCGTTACCGAGATTCTGTCGCCCAATTACCGTGCGGCTTGCATCGGAAAATTTGCTACAATTTATTACCAAGGCATTTGAACGCTTTATTGGCCCACCAGTCATGTCATAAATTCATTCGACTGGCCATCGTTTAATTTGTCGAGTCGTGCCTCAATCAATGCTGGAATGCCTTTCGTGTGTTTTATATTTTTTAAATTTGCAGTTGACCGCAATTTTGATCGTGAATCGTTTTGGTTGTGATGTGGCAACAAGATAATAATATTAAAATATACACATACAAAATGTAGCCTACTCTTTCGGTACAGAAAACAGTCTGTTCTGTTTTCTGTATTTGAAAAATATCAACAAACCATGTTACAACCTCTGACGTGGTTTTAAATTAAAAATCAAGTAACAAATCGAATCAAATGTTTATTCCACCTGGTTCTAGTGATACATAGTAATAAATATGATCTTTTACTTATCGTATCCATTGCGTAATAGTTGATATTTTATGAATATTGAATTAAACACCTAATAGTACATGTACACTGCAATGTAGAAGATAAAAAAAGACATACATACAGCCGAACGTAGAACCTCCTCCTTTTTGGAAGTCGGTTAAAAAGACAAAGAAGAATAAAATGTCAAATATGTTTTCACAGAACAGATAAAGCTTTGTTTTCATTTCAATCGATCTTTCGAAGTTCCGCAAATGACAAAATTTATGACAATCGTAATGTTAATTTTAAATTACTGAATTTTCATTTATTTGCTATTAGCAGATGTTTTAAAAAGTTTCTTGCCGACTCTTCGCGTTTTAAGTCGGGGTAGAGTCACTAGCAGACTTGACTTTCAAAAGTTTTCATTTATATTTAAAAATCTGCTTAAATTCAATAGGTATATAGCAAAAAGTTCATTAGTATTTGTAGTGCTCAACCGTCTGATGTTACAATGCAACGAATTGAACCAAGCAAAATTTCACTACGTGAAAATGCTGTTATTTGTTCAGGAATCGACTCAGCCAGCTTACCTTGGGTTGTTTCAAGATATAGCTTTACTGGAACTCACTGTTTTATTGAGCACTCGCTTTGCAACAACAATAATAACTAATTGTCAGTCGACGTGAGCTTGCATTTATTGGGTTAGAACGACAAAATATATGTACTCATATTTTCTATTAAAATTACATATTGCTACTCGTATTTGGTATTCTAAAATGAGACATATTTCTAGCTATCAATTTTATTTAGGGTAGCCACGTACTTTGGAAAGTCTTCAGATCATGATATCTGGGATCATCAGACAGAGGTCGGATTATTATATTATAATCCTTTTCTGGGTCTTGATTTGATTATTCCAAGAAATTTTCATTAACAGTCCGGAGTTGGGAAGTTTGTGGTGTTACACCACCGTGCCGGAGAGAACGTTAAGTCCGTTAATTTGTATCAATAACACCTGAAATTGATAGTTACAGAGTAGAACGTATCCTTATCACCATAAGCCTTAGTGTTGGATGTAACCTCCATATCACCTGGCTCTGTTAAAATAGACTTTTTTTGCTTATATATAATATTCACGGAACTCTTTAGTAAGTACATAATATGAAGATTAGTGTCACCTGTTCGTTTCACTAACACAATATGTGAATGAGTTGACGTCCAAGTTAACAAATTTACATCCAGTATATTGTCACACTTATTCCTAACATTGCTTAAAGATAATATTTGCAGATATCCTTGAAGTGTTTTGCACGTCACCCGTTCTGCGAGGGTTTTAGTTCACAATAAATTGTCATTCACAGTTCGGCCGCATTCCCGGGATTGGAGCGCTAAAATGTATTTCAATTCAGTTTGCGTTACTGTCATCAAACCGGTCCAATTCAGTGTTACATAATACATATTCATCGGATCGTAGGCCGCGCTGAAATGGTAATTTCACGTCAACAACGACGCTCGGCGCTGTCGGTGTTTGCATTTTTTGTCAACTTTTACAGTCAGTGTTGTGATTGGTTGACGGTTGGCTATGGAAGTCTGTCGGATGTGTGTTTTAAGTTATTTATGGCGACCCAGTTTCGGGTTGGTTCCCTATCTATGTAATGAAACTTTATCTTTCACTAGTGGCAAACATTCACTCGTGTTAATTTCGGATAGAAACTGCGGACGGCATTGGTTAGTCGGGCAGTTTTAGAGATTTGCGCTTTTAGAGTTTTAAATTATTATTTGTGGCCACCCAGGTTTGGTTGGTTCCCTATCTATGTAATGAAACTATCTTTCACTAGTGGCAAACATTCACTCGTGTCAATTTCGGATTGAAACTGCGAACGGTATTGGTTAGTCGGGCAGTTTTAGAGACTTGCTCTTTTAGGGATTACTGATCCATCAGTTTTAAATTATTAGTAATGGCGACTTAGGTTCGATTGGCTCACTATCTATGTAATTAAACTTTGTCTTTCACTAATGGCAAACATTCACTCGTGTTAATTTCGGATTAAAACTGCAGTGTTGGTTAGTCGGGTAATTTTATAGATTTGCGGTTTTAGGGATTGCAGATCCATCAGTTTTAACCCAACCACCTGTATCTGGAGCATATATATATATATCTATGGTACGGTTAATTATTATATAATCATTTTGTAATACTTAGCTAATTTTAAGGAGAACGTTCTTAGCTTTTCGTACAAGGATAACCTGATAAGCATATCCGATATTATCAGCATTTTTCCTTTATGATGATGAACTTTTGACATAAAATTTGTCATACTAGCCAAAATTGACACTTCGGGGTCTATAAAAAAAATAATTTGAAGTTTCATTTTAGAAACCTATTAGTTGAACATTGCGCAAAAGGTAATCGTAGTTCGTTAGATATTGATATTACAAAAAAAAAATTTTAAGTCAGCATCTACTTTAACAAGTACACACAGAACTTATTTATAATTGTACTTAGAAATTAAATTTTCAATTAATAAATTAATTCAAAGCATATTAAATATTGAGCACTTCCGTAATAAAACGTTGTTTCATTATTATTGGTAAGAAGTATTTCTGAAAATTATGTTAAACCGTTGAACAAAGATTTTAATTTATTATTAATATTTAATCAAAACCACCGCGAGATTAAAAACATGTCTGAAATGTCTTTAATTTTCGAGCCTATAAAATGAGCCTTTTTGCCTTTATGGTCTAGTTTGTGCTGTTACGGATCTAGAGATCCCGGGTTTGAGATGGGGTCGGGTATGTTATATTGAGCTTTTCTTTCTCCCAAGATTTTCCAACCACACGACTTGGTGTTGGGAAGTTAATAGTGTTATGCTAGCATCCCACCATCCAATAAACCCACTGGTGGTAGCATTATACGGCTTAGCGTGCATTCTGAGACAAGGGTAACTCTTAAAACTTCCCTATTCTGTTTTGCTACTGATTATTTCAAGGAGGAAAGAAAAGCTAATATCTTCATAACTTGGACCCAGGGCTTGAACCTTCAAATCTTATTATCAACTAAGATAAAACTTACGACTTATGCAATTGCATTGAACAACCCGGGCAGTTAAGATAATTCTTATGACTTAAGCAATCTTGTAGTAGAGTCATTCATTCATCATTACCAGATTACCAGCGTATTAAAACGGTCTACTCCAGAGCCGGACTTCTCTCCTTACAGGAGAGGGGTAATGGTGCTTCGGCCCACCATGCTACTCCGATGAGTCGTAGTACAATAGCTATGTTTATACCAAGGTTTACTCGTTCACCTACTTTCATATCAAATCATTCATCATCCATAATGACCATCCATTCCAGAGCCCGGCCTCCCTCCTTAGTTATGACAGGAGAGGGGTTATGGAGCTTAGACCCACCACGCTGCTCCAATGCGGATTGGCATATAAACTATGTTAAGGTATAACTAGGTTTACTCTTTCACCTACTTCCATATCAAACAGATTTAATCGACGTGGAACATCCACGTAAATGGATGCCTATTGAGCCAACGGGAGGGTCGTGTGTATTTGTTTTCATTACGACTTATTGGACATTTTGTATTGAGGTGCGCCCTTTTATTTCTTGTCTATTGAACCCCTATTTGAATATGAAAGACTGGCTTTACTGAATAGAACAGAAAAGCTATTCAGATTGTAATAATGTGCTTACCTACACAGTAAATACACGGGGCTTGAATTGTTTTCATTGTTAGAGGCAATATCATTTACAAGTGGTCCGCTTGGAAACCTCTCTTAGGTAAATAATATTTTAATATCTGTTATGTAATAACTAGGTTTTGTCTCTAGTCTCGCTTGCTTTATAGTAGATTTTGTAAAACAATTTCAAGGTTTGTTTATGGCTGTTTTTTCTACTGCATACATTATGTCTTCAAGTCAAGAGTGAATAGGCATTTTCTAGATAAGCGGGTTCCATCATACACGGCATTTTACAACAAAAAAAAGCTATTTTTTTAAATTGGAGTGACGCTAAGTAACCGTACTCTTTTTGTGAATATTATGTGTTTATCTATACTTTCTACCTTTAAACGTGTATGCATTTTAATAATAGAATAACAATAAAAGTACGTAGCTCGTTACAGAGAGTTTGTCGTTAAAAAAACTAGCAGATGTCCACGACTTCGTATAACTCATATTAGGTAACCTCTGTTCTTCTCAAAGATTATATGAATTATAATAGAGCCATTACACGCCATGTGGATTTTTTTTTTCTTTTTTTTTATTCTTTACAAGTAAGCCCTTGACTACAATCTCACCTGATGGTAAAAGTGATGATGCAGTCTAAGATGGAAGCGGGCTAACTTGTTAGGAGGAGGATGAAAATCTACACCCCTTTCGGTTTCTACACGGCATCGTACCGGAATGCTAAATCGCTTGGCGGTACGTCTTTGCCGGTAGGGTAGTAACTAGCCACGGCCGAAGCCTCCCACCAGCCAGACCTGCACAAATTAAGAAAATCTCAATCTGCCCAGCCGGGGATCGAACCCAGGACCTCCGTCTTGTAAATTCCACCGCGCATACCACTGCGCCACGGAGGCCGTCAAAAATCAAAAATAAATGGATGTTTTAATGTAACCTAAAAAAATATAAATATATAGATGTAAACCTTTATATCTCTCTATTATAATAATTCATGAAAATTGGTGTAGTAGTTTAGCCGCGACAAGGTTACAAACAGATAGACTTGCTTTTTCTTTTATAATATTTGTATGGTACAAAATACCTCTATGAAGTGTACCTTAACTTGTTAGAATCTAGAGAAAATATATCTTAAAACATACTACACATAAAACATAAACACTTAAAACATACTAAACATATATATGTTACGCTCAAAGATCGAAAACGCTCAGTGAGCGGAAAAATAGCTCACAACGCGTTGTGGTCGCAGTAAAACATCCACATGGCGAAATTCGTGTTATGGCTCTAAGAAAAACGTGCACGAAGCGTTTTGGCAATCATAGAAATTTGTATCGTGGCTGACATACCATTCGACCTCAACGCGTTGTGGCAATGAAGAAAAGTCATGACGCGACCTAAGCATTCATTGTTTTAACCATATCACGACGGACAGGTTGTAGATAACTTGGCGTAGTTGTATATATAAACATTTCTCGTTTGTTTTTATTCTGCGTGTAGGTTGTATTAACAGTAAATCAAAAAAGAGCTAAACTTAACGAGTCTACATTCCGTTGGAAAATTTATGCAAAAAATAAAATGTAATCCAATATAATCTTCAAATGTGTGCCTCTAAAAATTTATGTTAATTTTTTGCTGCTATAAAAAATCCTTAAAGCTCTTCCTTTGAAGAGCGTTGTATAAATGAACGAGTTTTTAAAAATAGTCGCATTGGATATTGTAAAGATGAAAGTTTTAAGCGCTTAGGTATCTCTGATTAAAAGATTGTATTAAATACTAGCGGACGCCCGCGACTTTGTCCGCGTGAAATTTAGTTTTTCACAAATCTCTCAGGAACCATGAATTTTCCGGAATGAAAGTAGGCTATGTGTTGTATAAACGCTCAGTATCTTCAGATTAGATTTTAAGTGATTGTTTGTATTCTGTTGCTCTTTATATACCACCCCAACTCTGCTTTTTGTAATTTTATTCAAAGTACAAGCACTCTATTTCTATTCTTTATTATAAGTAGATAAAAGATATAGATTAAAATTTTATTAAAAAAAAGCTGTTTAGTAAAGCTGGGTGGTCCTCACAGTCGTATCATAAACAATTTCAAAATTAATTACATAATAATTTAACTGCTTCACTTTTATTACAAACATAAATTTGATATAATACTCGACCAGACCATATGGTATCATCACAGGTCAAGAGTTTAGAGACTACTGTTGGCATAATCGAATATAATTTCATCATCATTTCATTTTAATACGCTGGCATTGGGTCATTAAGAGTTGTGATAGCCCAGTGGATATGAACTCTGCCTCCGATTCCGGAGGGTGTGGATTCAAATTTGGTTCGGGGCATGCACCTCCAACTTTTCAGTTGTGTACATTTCAAAAAAATATATCTAAATATCACGCGTCTCAAACGGCGAAGGAAAAACATCGTGAGGAAACCTGCATACCAGAGAAATTTCCTAATTCTATGCGTGTGTGCCAATCCGCATTGGGCCAGCGTGGTGAACTATTGGCCTAACCCCTCTCATTCTGAGAGGAAGGAGACTCGAGCTCAGCTCTTAAATCTGTAGGTTAGTATTACGTAATTCCAAATATTATTTGTTCTAGTACTACTAAGATTATTACAGTAATAAATTTCCGTAAGCGTAGCTTTTCTCAAACCGCAACTTTTGCACAAGTTACCTGAAATTTACGAACATTACGGAATATTCCGTATATGTATTCCGGGATAACAAGTCTCCAGTCTCGAGTAATGCTTTGAAAAATTGCGCGTTCTGTAAGAATTTCAACCGTCGTAAAGGGAACTTAAGTGACGTTGTTAAGTTGTTTGTTTAACAAGTCCTGTTGAACTTTTGGAGTTACGTCAAGTTTTTGATAACTTTGCCTCTCAATGTAAGTGTGTAACTGTCTGCGGAAGATTTGATGTTCAAAAAAAGCTTTAAACAAATTTACAGATAATGTATTATTACTTATTACAGATTTATATTAATACCTTTGTTTGTTATTTGCTACTTTAAGTTTAGCTATGGAAATATTCCAATAGCTAAACTTTTAATAATATTAGTAGGTATTTTTCGTTGCTTCTTTTGCTTCCATTCTCTTCTTTTTACTCGTAGTAACTGGTTTCCATTGATTTTCATAGGAAATTTTATTCTGGATGAAAATACCCTGTTTGTCCTTTTTTGCAGAATCTAAATAAAGTGGATGCCAATCTTGGTTTCTTTTGAAGCTTTACAAACTAAACAACATCCGCTTGCTCACGCTTGAAATTTGTTTTTTTTTTTTATTATTTTTTACAAGTTAGCCCTTAATTCATTGATTACAATCTCACCTGATGGTAACTGACGATGCAATCTAAGTTGGAAGCGGGCTAACTTGATAGGAGGAGGATGAAAGTCCACACCCCTTTCGGTTTTTACTCGAAATCGTACCGGAACGCTAAATCGCTTGGCGGTACGTCTTGTCGGTAGGGTGGTAACTACCCACGGCTAAAGCCTCCCACCAGCCAGACCTAGACCAATTAGGAAAACTTTAATCGGTCCAGCTGGGGATCGAACCCAGGACCTCGTCTTGTAAATCCATCGGGCATACCACTGCGCCACGGAGGCCGTCCAAATTTTTTAAATTTAAAACGATTTTTTTCATGCTAAAACGTATTTTATTTCTTTTTAACTCCTTGGTAATTGCTTGAATATTTAAAGAATAAATACATTTTACAATATGTAATTAAGTAATAGGTAATAAACTCACATTAACATTTATTATAATAGTTGGAATACCATACCAGTTAAAGGCATAATCACGATAAAAGGCCGTGGTTTTATTATAACCGCATTTCTCTATTACAAACCAACGGGGCCGCAGGTCCTGAAACAACAAAGCGCCTGAGATTTATAATTAAAAACCGCTGAATAGGCGTAGTATTTTTTTCAGGCCATGTCGTGTTAGCGCACATTGGCGCTTCGCATCCGGCGCGATGCATTTTAACGAAGCTCCCATACGCGGCCGCCAGATAACAGGAAATTACCGCCAGTGGCGTAGCGTGGACTAATGTAGTCTGTCGACGAGGGCGGTCGCATCGGGGAGGCACTTTTTTGCAGTATCAGAAAACGGTACTATAGATAAAGATAGATACTAATACTTAGTATCTATCTTTATCTATAGTACCGTGCTAGGCAGATACATAGAGTTGAATTCGAGACTATCTAGTTACAAATCTCGTTATATAGATAGTCTCGAACTCGTATTATTAGCGCTATTGTTTCCCAAAAACTATCCAAACTTTTCTACCATGCCAGCCATCATCATTAAAGTATATCCTGAAATTGTTGGATCCAGTCAAATTTTTCAGATTGTGCATATATTTCCGTAAAAACCTCAGTAAATCCTCAATTTTAATTAAAAATTGGTATCTAAAATTTGCGCAATTTTTATTATTACGACCATATCAGTCAAAAGGTAGCCATCGTCGTTCACAAGGTTTTTAACTATGGTAGGCTAACGTACAAATTGTCAGCGGCGTAGGCACAGCATTTTTTCATCTATGCAGTGCACGGCACTGACGATAGCGGTCCTTGAACGAAGTTAAAAAAGCCCTGCAAGATTTCGCCAGGCCCCTTTTAGTGCGAGGCCGTGAGCGGGGACCCACTGCCCACACCTAGCTACGCCACTGGTTGTTATTACCGGCCGCGGGGGCATCCCCCTGCGTCGCTGGCCCCATTGAATTACCACGTTTGAGGACTGTGACGGCATCATTAGTGCTCTTATGTGGTTTTTAATTTACAATAGAATTATAGCTGAGTTTGCGTCTACGAGTACAGGGACCCTTTTGTTTTTCAGTGTAAGTGAGGATGTCCGAAAGGAGTTTTCCTGTCTAATGCTAGCACAGTAGTGTACTTAGAAATTTTTACTTGTATCTTAATTGCTATAGCAGGAAATCTTTGGTTAGTAAAGAACAGTAACAGATATTGCAGAGAATTTGTTTTGTTTTTTTTTTTTTAGTTTTTGTAATAATAAACAATTATTCAAAAAGATCTTCGTTCCTGATTGGCAGTGCGAAGATATTAGAATGCATAGCATATTTAACATTGGTACTTACAAGTCAAGAGTGAATAGGCACCTCCTAGGCAAAATCATTCTACCGTAGGCCATTACCATAAGTTATGATTACAACCAACTCAAACAATAGTAATAAAATAAAGTGGGTACCTACTTACCAAAAGTAAATTTTATGATGGTGTTTTTGGTACATCAGTTCAAAAAAGTTTTCATTCATGCGGGTTAAACTTCAACGTTTACGATCTAAAAGCGAAAGAGAGTTTCAGTTCAGATAGAAATCAACGTTGGGGGATTTCAACCATTTCGTTTGTGTCCCGGTGGGCTCGTCTAAAAATGGAATCCACTGTTTGTACTGTTAAATATTCGTCGGCTTAGTCAAAAGTTGGTGGCGCATATGTTTGATATTTGCGAACAGGCGCGGCGTCGAAACTCTAACAACTTCCCTCATTTGCAGTCGCCCATAGCCCTCCGCTTTGGCTTTTGTTTGTTTGTTTGCTCTCTTTAAATATTTTTTGCCCTGCGCGATCACAAAAGGCCGTGCAATGGCGAAAACCCATTGATACCCTCTTACGCGTTCTGCGTTTTCCATTTAGCGTACGGATTAATGACATATGTTTTGAGTGTTTGTTGCATATGTTCGATTCGTCTCTTTATTTATCATCCTAACAGAGTTTGAACTTTAACTTACATATTTTACCAATATTAATCACAATTTGTATAGGGATCCGTTCGTAATTGGGATTTGTTGAAAGGATTTGATGATAAGGACAAAGGCTCTTATCGCATGATTTTTATATATGTATTTTAATATTTTATTAGTTTTTGTAGATTCCTGTAAAAAAAGAAATACTTAATAATATTTTCTCTCTCGTAGATTTCCGAATTATATACACCGATTTCTTTGACTTTCAAAATTACCGAATTAATTCACAATTATTTTACTGGACAGATACCTAATGATCGAAAAAGCTTTGGTGGTTTTTGGTTTCAATACTATTCTTTTATTATTATTTTAATCTTGACAGAGATTTAAACTTTTGATAGTGCATTCTGAAAGAACGAAGACTGGAAGAAGCTTAAAAGAATATTTAACAAAAAAACCACCTTTAATTATCGCTAGCTGAATTGGCATTAAAAGTTTTTTTTTTTTGTAATTTATTATTTATTACAAAATATTTTCAGTATTCACAATAGCACACGCTTTACGGCTGCAAAGGACACAGAAGTTATATAATACAGGTTGGAATAACGCGGAGGCATGTATTCCCAAGCGCAGCTTTTTATTGCTACCTCTCATTAACTCCGACACAGCTGTACCACATTCGAGATTATTTATCTACCCTCTCTCTATCCTTCATTCAATTTGACCTTTGCTTGCTTTTAATATAATTAATTGCTTTCCCTGCTATCTGAGTAAATAAATCCTTTTAACCTAATACGATAATATGAGGCATTCATTCGCTAGTTTAATACGAATTATAAAAAAAACTTGACTGTGGTAATAACTAATATGGTACATTATAAACGTATTGATGACTAGCGAACCCCCGCAACTTTATCCGGGTTTTTCGAAAAACTTTCCCGTTTGCATTTTCAATGAAACAAAGCCAATATTATTGTTCAAAGCTAAGCTTAATTAACCTGTGAAAGCCGCGTGAAAAACTGTTTTCATAAGAAGATTAAGTTTATAGAGCTAACAGGTGAATACCGACAAAAGATTTTCTAAATTTAAAATAAAAGAGTCTTAATAAAAGCAGCACTTAAGGGTTAATAGTGTAGAATACAATACAATAGTATAATAATTATCAATAACTTCTAAAAAAAATGTGATGTAAAATTTTTCGCTGCTCGTCGGTTTTGTTATTTATGTGGGTACTCGTAATATGAGATAGATAAACAGAAATTTCCGTTTTCGATATTGACTTATTAATTCCCAACATTTAGTTGCATCCCATGTAATTACGTCTCTAGTCTGTAGTGACCCTATATGCAGCATGAAATAGATTGATTTATGCGGACTTAGCTCTATTATTGGAACATCCGGCCGCTTGTTCCATATTAGGTTGATCGTTAATCACGACAGGAAACTAGACTATAAATGCAACTAAGATATATGTAATTTCTTTGTTATACGTTAATTTTCATAAAATCTGTTATCTTTATATATCCTTTTGATTATTCTACAGCTACATTAAGTTATTCAGGATTATTCCAAAAAAAGCTCAACAGACAGAAATCTGTGACGATGGAATTTTACAGTCCCTAATTGACGAATGAAACTACATAAGAGTAACATCAATGATTGTATACTATTATATTATGTTGTACCTACAATCACCGCAAAAAGTGTTTCATACTCACCTACGCCATTCAGCGCACATATGCACAATTTTGTATTTACTTACATTATATATTTATGTATATACAGTAAAAGCTCATTATTCGCGTGGGATACTCTTATAATACTAGCGGACCCGGTCAAGCTTCGCTTTGACTTTTGTGCACTTCTTCTATACCCTTACCTACCCTACTCCAACCCTACACCTTCCCTACCCCTACCCTATCCCCACCCTACTCCTACCCTACTCCTACCTTACTCCTACTATAGCCCTACCCTACTCCTACCCTACCCCTACCCTATACATATTCAAATTCAAATTATTACGAATCGTTTGTATGGGAGTATACATTTTTTTTTAGTCTTTTTAAATTTTTCTCGCCTAACCATCCTAGAAATTCAACGAACATTTAAAAAAAAGAATTGACCAAATTGGTCCAGGCGTTGTGGAGTTATGCGCTTACCAACGCATTTTCTGATTCATTTTTAACCGACTTCAAAAAGGAGGAGGTTCTCAATTCGGTCGGTATTTTTTTTTTTTTTTTTTTTTTTTATGTATGTACACCGATTACTCAAAGACGCCTGGACCGATTTCAAAAATTCTTTTTTTGTTTGAAACGGTATAGTCCCCATTTGGTCCCATTGCCATCATGACAAGATCTGATGATGGAATCCTGGAGAAATTGAGGGGAACTTTCGAAAATTATATGGGTGTCTAGTGTGTTCGTAAACTTTTCCATTTAGTACCTTTAAGAAATACAAAATTATGAAGGTTTGAAATCGATCTGATGATGGAGTCATAAAACAGACGAGGGAACTCTTTGGCGATTTACAGCAGTTACCTTGTGTTTGGGCTTGATTAATTTGTATTAATGAGAACTTTCCACATAGATAGGTTGTGACTGTCATTTAGGGGTTTGGTGATGAAGACCAAGGACAATTAAGGGAATTCCTTAACAGTTTACAGTAACTACCTTGTGTTTGGCCTTGATTAATTCGTATTGCTGAGAACTTTCTACCTAGATGAGTTGTGTCTGTTATTAGGGGTCTGATGATGAAGACCAAGGTCAATGAAGGGAACCCCTTGACGGATTACGGTAGCTACCTTGTGCTTGGGCTTGATTAATTTGTATTGCTGAGAATTTTGTACCAAGATGGGTTGTGACTGTCATTAGGGGTCTAATGTATTCGTTTGAGATGAAATTTTACACTAAAAATTGAAAAATAATAAAAATTTTAATAAAAAAAATACAACCGACTTCAAAACCTAAAAACGTACCCACTAAACTAAAAAGCGAAAAATAACATCATAATATGTTCTACCTGCTGATCAGTATGAAATCGGTGCTTAGCCGGTGTTGTCTTAATTTAAGCCATTTCTGACAGGACCACATGAAACAACACTGTCTGCAAAATCTAAATCTATAAGATATGCTCACATGGCTTGAATTAATACATCACCGGCTTAGCACCGCCTTCATACTGATCAGCAGGTAGAACATATTATGATGTTATTTTTCGCTTTTTAGTTTAGTGGGTACGTTTTTAGGTTTTGAAGTCGGTTGTATTTTTTTTATTAAAATTTTTATTATTATATTATAGATGATTGTAGGTAAGATTGTAGTCAAGTGATAACTCATAAGAAAAATTTAAAAAGAAAATCTCTCTCCTATATGGAAAGAGCCCTAGTACTACTGTGGACTAAAAACTGGGCTAATGATGATCATTGAACTCGTGAAAGTTAAAGAACGCTTTGTAAGTAACTTTTTAATATAAATCTTCTAGCCTATTTCCGTATACACATTGTTGGTTCATTAGGGCTATTGTTTCGGTATAATAAAAACACATACAATGGAAAGCTTTTACCAACACCAAAGATGTGTACAAAAATGCAACCAAAGCAGCCCCTTAAGACAATGTCCCATTAGGGCGCCGCGTTGCAGCGACGCAACGAATCAACGCATTGTATGCCACACCTACGTTGCGTTGATGCACGAAGTATCAGTGCAAAAGGATGATGCACGCGTCAAGTCTGTCTTTACAATGCATATAAAATAAAGTAGCACTATCCGTCGTACGTTGAAACGTCGCCTGCGACGACGTAACGCTTTATTTTGGTATGTCATCTTCATCAATAAATACATAATTAAGACGAATTTCATTTCAAGTGAATAGCTATTTACACGAATTCATTTTGAATTTAGTCTGTCTTTCTGTTTGTCTGGGTTAATTTCTGAAACGGCTGACTTTGACTAGAAGATAGACTTTGGGGAAGTTATGGAGCAACTTTTTATCCCGACAAAAAACATGGTTCTTAACAGATTTGTGCATAAAAATTTTAATAAAAAAAATTCAACCGACTTCCTACTCGAAAATTAACCTAAACTAAAAAGCAAAAAATAACATCTTACCTATATGCTACCTTCGGATCAGTTTGAAGGCGTTGCCAATCCAGTGTCATGTTTTAATTAAAGCCGTTTCTGATAGAACCACAGAAATTTTGTAATTTAAACGGCATAAATTAAAACATCACTGGCTTGGCACCGCCTTCAAACTGATCCGAAGGTAGCATATAGGTAAGATGTTATTTTTTGCTTTTTAGTTTAGGTTAATTTTCGAGTAGGAAGTCGGTTGAATTTTTTTTATTAAAATTTTTATTTTTTAATTTTTAGCGTTAGCACACCTACTGAGTGTGAACACAAATGAAACGTTATTTTCTTATAATAAGTATCTAAGTCCTACAATCCCAATTTTTAAAATACTACCTTAACTCATATACAAAATTTCACTCCCCCTTTATCCACACCTAATATGAATATTCAGAAAAACGTGAAAAGTGACTGTCCTCCGTCTTCATCACCAGACCTCCGATGCAGTCACAATCCATATGGTTGGAAAGTTCTCATCAATATAAAATTTATCAAGTCCAAACACAAGGTAGCTACTGTGACCGTCGAGGAGTTCCCTTAACTCTCCTTCATCTTCGTCACCAGACCCTTAATACAGTCACAACCTATCCAGGTGGAAAGTTCTCATCAATACAAAATTATCAAGTCAAAACACAAGGTAGGTACTGTGAACCGTCGAGGAGTTCCCTTAACTATCCTTCGTCTTCATCACCAGACCCCTAATATAGTCACAACTCATCTTGGTGGAAAATTCTCATCAATACAAATTTATCAAGTCCAAACACAAGGTAGCTACTGTGAACCGTTGAGGAGTTCTCTTAACTGTCCTTCGTCTTCATCATCAGACCCTTAATACAGTCACAACCCATCTAGGTGGAAAGTACTCATCAATACAAATAAATCAAGCCCAAACAAAAGGTACCTGCTGTAAATCGTTGACGAGTTCCATCGTCTGTGTTTCGGCTCCATCATCAGACCAACTCCAAACCCTCATAAAATTGTAGTGGTTTAAAATACCTTATGGAAACACTAACAAACGCACTAGCCGTCCCTACGATCTTCGAAAGTTCCCTTCAATTTCTCCAGGATGCCATTATCAGATCCTGACATGAAAAAAATGGGACCACCCTGGAATCAAACCCTTCAAAACAAAAAAAGAATTTTCAAAATCGGTCCACAAATGACGGAATTATCGCTGGACATACATAAAAAAAAAAAAAAAAAAAACATACATACAGCCGAACGTAGAACCTCCTCCTTTTTGGAAGTCGGTTAAAAATAGAATATAATCTCATCTAAGCTTAAAATATAATCGCGTCTTTGCTTCAGTAACGTGATTCCTCGAAAATTATTATTTTACAGGAGGCTATTTTTCTCGCCCGGCTGTAAAATAGTCATTTTCGATGTCACGTTATAAAAACAAAGAGGCGATATGGAAAATGCGACGCAGTAATGGGGCATCGCTCTTAAAGATAGCGTCGCGACGGAGGCGGCGGCGGTGCGGCCGTCGATCGCTTACTTTTATTTTTCCTTTCTTGAGCCGCGCTAACTTGAACCGCAAACTTGGATGGATTTGTCATGAATAATTTAAATACGTTCCCTTGCATTATTCGAAATATTACAAGCCGGTCAGATCGATCGCAGCGGTATACGGGTGTATTGATTCTGTTGCCCGATTCGGTGTTTGCAAATATTTCATACCGACACACGGGCGAGCTTTTCAATCCAATTCAAATTTAAAACTGGGGACAGTGCGGTTAACATTTTATTCGTTTGTCATTTTCAGCTACCTACAACCAAAATTGATATTTGATAATAATACATTTCCATTTCCAAAATATATTTTTTAATTGATTAGATCTCTGGTTCTGTGGTGAGCCGTAAAAATAGGCTATTAGGTAGGTAATAATGATGTACCTACCTACCTAAAAACGTGTACTAAACAAATCTTTAGATCTGTATGGATCAAAATTTATATGGGGTGCGCTGTTAGTTATGCTTCAAGCATACGATACGAGTACAAGCAGCTTACCAGATCGTAAATCGCGAGTTTTGTTTGTTTCTAGAGACACTAATTTCCTGTCTACCACCTAAGAGGCTAGACTCGATCATATATTAGAGTAATTAGAGTAGCGGATACGATGCTCTTCAACTATTAACTTCAAGCATAAGTCTCAGCGTTCATTCGCACGAGAGTTTTTTTTACGGACGTTAAAAAAACGTTCAAATACAACAAATGTATTCCCAAGTAGGTATACGTTCACACGACAACGTTTTTAAAACACGACGCTATTTTTCGAGCACTGTTGCATTTTCAATTTTGAGCGATGGAAATAGACTTTTATTTAACTTTATACTTTTGAATGGTTTTTAGCGTTAAAAACACTCTCATGTGAATGAGAGCTTAAAGCTTACGCGCCCGAATATTCACCGCTAATCATAATCCTAATAACTGAGAGAATACAAAACTGTTCGAAAATAATACTAAATAATGCATTTGTTGTATTTAAACGCTTTTTTAACATCCGTTAAAAAAACTCTCGAGCAAACGAGGGTTTAATGTTGATATCTTAAAATAAAGAAAAGCTTAGTAGTTCCCAGTCCAGTCGCTTAACTCGCTAGTGCGAGTTTCGAATTCACCTCTATCTCTATCTGCGTAACATACTATAGAATGAGAAAGATAGAGGTGAATTCGAAACATGCAATTGCGAGTTATAAAAACCATCGTTACAGAATATACCTCCGATAGATAGAATAGATCCGAAACCACACTAACCTAACCATTTTACCAACGAGACGGTACTTTTTAATAAAACAGATAATAATATATTATCAGTACTCGTTCATTGTTTTGTCTGGAGTCTGCTTGTTGTCTAGACGAGTTGATCGTCTCGCTATGTACCTTCACACAAAGTTGGCACTAGCAATGTGGAATAGCTCACATTTCGCCAATTTAGTGTCGCTTGGATCGCAACTACAATGTGCCGCCTGGATCGCAACTACAATGTGTAATGGGAGAAATAAACGATGTTTTGCACGATTTGAACTTGAAACTAAAATATTGTTATTTGTCACAGAAGTAGGTATGGATCTTATGACTTGGAAGTCCAGAATCCATTCCATTGTAACAATAGACAGAGCTACTTTATTGCTCTTCTCGATATCTGCCCTGAGAATTGGTAGTCGCTACATTTATAAATATACCTAGGTACTTACTTAAATCATGATGGAAACTAAATCTTTCGGACCTCGGTTATGTTATACAAAATCGTTTTATCCTAATATCTTACCAGCAAATTGGTTACACGGACGTTTTAACTGAACTGAACGTCCTAGTGCTCAGTTAAAATTGAATGTCTGTAGCCCGCATAAGATACATTTTAGTGAAAGTTCAAAACTTTCAATGGAGATATCTCTCCACTAAAATGTATCTTATGCGGGCTATAGACATTCAATTTTAACTGAGCACTAGGACGTTCAGTTCAGTTAAAACGTCCGTGTGTAGGCAAAACTACACAGTGCACAGTTTAACTGGCAATCCAGTCTGCAGTTTTAACTGTACAGTTAAAACTTCTGTGTGTAGGAAAATCTGAGAACTGTGCCTATACAGTTATTTTCTAATGAAATTTCGATTATATAGAACTGTACAATTAAAACTGTGCCATTATAACTGCAGGTATGTAGTCCGTATAATCGAAATATTATTGAATAAAAGTATACAGTTAAGACGGTGCATTTAAAATTTTAAACATTTAGCCTGCAATATAGTAATCATATAGTCCCGGCATAGTCTTCATTAGTCCTTCACGTATATCCCGGGCATTCACGACGTGAGGGACTAAATGTATACAAAATACAAATCCCTAACTCCAAATGCAGGTCACGTAGGCGGCTGCGGAGTGACAGACGAGGTGGTGCAGTGGATGGAGCGCATACAGAACTCGGGCGTGGACGACGAGCCGCCGGTGTCGACGCCCTCGCACTCCTACCACACGCCCGTGTCGGCCAACCCTCAGCACCCCAACAGCTTGAGGGATGATTCATCCAGGTAATTTAAATAACAATAAAAAAAAACATACATACAGACGAACTTAGAACCTCCTCCTTTTTGGAAGTCGGTTAAAAAATAGTTTATTTCGTTATATCAATCAGTAACAAATAATAAAGTCTTCTTAGAGTCTTCTTTTAAGAGTTGTACGCTCCTGTGACAGAATTTTTTATATGATGCTATCAAACTGGAAGTTAAACTTGGATGTTATTTAAAAATGTATGTACTTCATTTAGAGAGACTACAATTCAACTTAATTTTTTGTCGTTTTTGGCTTTTCTCGGCCTTGTAGGAGAGGATAGGTCTCTCCTATTTAAAATACCTACTGCTTTATTAAAGCAAACAAGATGAAAAAACAGTTACTCAAATTGATCAAGCAGTAGGTGCTCTACAGGATGATTGCTGGCAGTATTTATAAATACACCTGTATATTATATAAAATTCTCGTGTCACAATGTAAGTTTCCATACTCCTCCGAAACGGCTTAATCGATTTTGATAAAGATTTATGTTGTGTATATTCGATAAATCTGAGTTAACTATTTTTCACACACCTAACCCTACCCATATAGGTACCATGTATACCTTATGTACCTTACCTTACCTAAAAATAACGACCGAGTTTTAACCCTCAGTTTCCCCTTTATAAGTAAATTTCACAAAAATCATTTCAATTTAGTTGAAATAATATAATTCCACTAGTATTTAATAAAACATTACGGCTTCCTTCGACAGATAGTTAAAGGAAACTATTATGGTTTTATGATTTTAATTGCGATAAGTATTTAACATACTCGTAATATTTACCTATAGAAGTGTTTTGAGGAAAAACATTGTATAAATAAAACATGTTGAAATTTTATTCAAGCGACTCAATGTCTCCACGTTGATTCATATAAAAATTACGTACTTCTAATTAAAAAAGCGACGCAACCGGAAATATAGCTCTCTGGACTGCAGGCTAATTTTGACGTATGTTAGTGGACAACGAAATTGAGATTCGATGTAACAATATCAAATGTCATCCGGTGCTTAAGTACTGACAATTCTTCGTGGATACTGTAGGTAGATAACATTTCTCAGTTAATTTGATGATTATTTTTAATAAATACCAAATCTGTGGCCAACTGGACTCGGGTTGACAATATTGTGATTTTCGTTTCATGCTTCTGCTATAATACTCGTATGTCGTTGACGTATATAGTTGTAGCTCATATACGAGTAAGTCTTCTGAACCTAAAAACAAGTATGTGGATTGTACGCGTTTGTTCTTAATCAATGTATGTTTACAGGAACTGGGATTTTCATCATTACAACAAATATTCGCGAGCCGCGAACACGGGCGAGCATTCGCGCGCCCGACGAGCGGCGACCGACGAAAAGATTAGAAATATGTGTTCACTGTACATACAAACGGATCCGCTAATATGGCGGCATATTAGGGAAGGATTCCCGGATGTAAGTGTAATTATTTATTATTTATTAATCATTGTATCACATACTCTTCATATAAGTCATATCATGACGTGATTTAGGGATTTAGATCAAATGAAACTTAATTTAATAAACATTTAAGTAGAGAACATATGGTTGTACATATTTTGTTGTGTAATAATTCAAGGCATAAGGACAATACAGAGAACTCAATAATATCCACAACCATAATGCGAAGAAAGTTTGGCTTAGGCCAGTTTTCACTTTCAAACCCTATATTATAAGGTAAAATATTGGGCAAAAGATCACCGGATCGCCAAAGACGACAGTGGTTGGACGACAATTGGTTGGACGATACAAAGGAGTCGTCTGGGTTAGGCTATCTGCAGCTAAAATAAGCGGCTGATAATAAGAAGGCTTTTCACATATTGACCACCAAACTACAGTTCGAGTGTGGCACTCGATGATCATGATGAATTCCAGTTTAAATTATTTTTCAACTGTTTTATGTAAATTCATTCTTCTCATATTGTGTGATTTGCCCGCACGAGACGTTTATCATCGACTTTTCTGATTTAAATAGGTAAGATTTGGAATGCATTTTCAGTATCTTGCCACGTATGACGGCCTCCGTGGCGCAGTGGTATGCGCGGTGGATTTACAAGACGGAGGTCCTGGGTTCGATTCCCGGCTAAGCCGATTGAGGTTTTCTTAATTGGTCCAGGTCTGGCTGGTGGGAGGCTTCGTCCGTGTCTAGTTACCACCCTACCGACAAAGACGTACCGCGCGAAAGCGATTTAGCGTTCCGGTACGATGTCGTGTAGAAACCGAAAGGGGTGAGGATTTTCATCCTCCTCCTAACAAGTTAGCCCGCCTTCATCTTAGATTGCATCGTCACTTACGATCAGGTGAGATTGTAGTCAAGGGCTAACTTGTAAAGAATAATAAAAAAAATATATGACTAGTATGTAAAAGATGGAAGTACAATAAAAAAAAACATTCCTAAATACTCAATTTCAAACTTCCAGCACCGAGATCCTTATAAAAAGACCGAGGTGGACGCCAAAACAAGGGAAGAGATCCTGTCTCTCATATCTCACCACGTGACCGCAGTCAACTACATATACCGATACACGAAATTCGACGGCCGCAAGAAGGAGCACCGGAATATACAGTTTGAAGTTCAAAGGATAAAGGTATCTTGGAATTTGACATACTTGACCCTTCTTGTGAACTTGAAATTGTTGGAAATTGTAACATAGTGGTATTCAACCCTTTACTACAAATTATATCAATGTCTAATTTTGCACTCTCCCACTTTAAATGTTTAAGAACTGTGGGACAGTGCAAAATTAGACATTTTTGACTTTAAATGTGCAAGAAGCTTTTGTGAAAAATAGTCTTACTACAATATTTTTATACCGTTCTAAAGCAAGTCATTATCTTTTCAAAATACAAGTAAATTTAAATTTAAATTTTTGAAAATCTCCCGGCAGTTGTAATATTAATAACGACTTCATGTCAGGAATTTCTTCCATCCTAACATTGTCCTCATGGTGAATCAGCATTAGAGGAATTACCAAAAAAAAAAAAACATTTAAACAGCTTTTTTGATAAAAAAAAATGCAATAATGCCACAAAATTACACACAAACACACATGAAACTTATATCACTAGACTTCTTGTGTCTGGGTTAGAATCATATTCGTTTATTTCAAGTAAACTATGCTTAATTTTAAATTTTGAAATCTCAACTTTGTCTATTTATGGTGACTTTATCCTGAGACTAGATGATGCCGCGCGATTTCACCCGCGTGGTTCCCGTTCCCGTAGGAATACGTGGATAATATATAGCCTATAGTCTTCCTCGATAAATGAGCTATCTAGTACTGAAATAATTTTTCAAATCGGACCAGTAGTTCCTGAACAAGCAAACAAACAAACTCTTCAGCTTTTTAATATTAGTATAGAAATTAGTGTGAAATGAGTATTATTTTTTTTTAATTCAGATTGACGATGACTCACTATGCACGCCGCACGTGTTCGGCAGCGAGAGCAACCAGTTCTGCTTGGAAAACATCGACGTGTCAAACTTCCTCAATCTGCACTCGCTCGGCAACCACGAAGACTTCTGCCTGGCATACGTGTTCACTTACAGGGACTTCACTGGAGGCACTCTAGGTACACTCATTTGTTAACTAGCTACCTACGTACAAGTCATTTAAAAAAAAATCATCGCTTACCCCGCAGGAACTCTTTTTCCTGGATAAAAGTATTCCAAATGTTGTTTCAATTTAGCAAACGCCCGATACTCTGTGTGAAATTCTGTATATCACAAATCCCACGGGAAATATGAATTTTTCCGGAAAAATCTACCTCCATTCCAAATTTCAGCTAAATCGGTTCAATAGTCGCGGCGAGAAAGAGTAACAAACATTCATACTAACATAACCATCAGTATTTCACAACTTTCGGGAAACCACGTTTTTTCCAGGACAAGAAGTAAGTGCCTATGTGTTAATCCAGGTTATTATTTATGAACGTTTTAATTTCAAACAAATATAATATTGGTAGGATTATATTTTTTCAATGTATTGTTACACTTTGGTAAGCACTCATAATGAAATCATTAATACTGGCCTATACAATTCTACATTCATCAATTTAATTGTATTAAAAACACCGTTAGACGACAAAAATGTACAGGGTAGAAGTTTGCATGCCTTTTAATAAGCACTCGTTTAGCTCATTCAGAATGGAACAACATTCGCACAAAGACAATACATATATTTCATAGTAAATGTAGAAACCCCATTTACAAAGGAACTCACAAAACTAAAGTGAGAGACATATGTATGAATACTCAAATTCATTTGTTTCAAATAAGTTTAATTTACCACTTTCTTTCACTTTCGAAACGTCAGGTTGTTGTATAGTGAAGCAGAAAGCTATACATTTAATACAATACAGGATAATATAAGAAACATAGATATCTTCTCTCTGCATCATTCCTTCATTTCTGATGACAATGGTCCTGGTATGATCCCAGCCTCGAACGGGTCCACGTTTTCCTCTGGCTTACATTGGTGACCATCTTCAAAGCATACAGAGATGTGTTTCTTCTTATATTCTGTCAGCTGGTCGGCCTATGGGTTGTTGGTAGTGTACGACGTGCCACCGATACAATAGATATCTTACTACGTCAGTTTTCATTGTGACAGGTCTAGCGTGGGTTGCGAGCGCCAGCGGCGCGTCGGGCGGCATCTGTGAGAAGTACAAGACGTACACGGAGACAACGGGCGGCATGTACCAGAGCACCAAGCGCTCACTCAACACCGGCATCATCACCTTCGTAAACTACAACAGCCGCGTGCCGCCCAAAGTGAGCCAGCTCACGCTCGCTCACGAGATCGGACACAACTTTGGCTCGCCGGTAAGTCAAACTACTCAAACTTCAGCTCAAATTCCTTTTATACAGTCAAAACCTTCTACGCAAGTCCGGGTTCTCGGAGAGATTAAAACCCAATGATTTATTTAGACAGCCTCGAATACATTGAAAGCTGAATCCCTGACCAAGTCTGGTCTAGTCCAGTATCAACGAAGCGGTTAAAAAGTTGAAGATATTATTACCGCGAAAAATAGATTAAAATGTTAAAGTACACTAATCGAATAGACAAAGTCCGGAATGAGCCAAATAGCAAGGCGCTTCGTGTTTCAACTTCAGATCGCTTCGAGTCTTTGGCCTCAACAGAAAAACTCGACAATGATCGTAAGTTGAGTGCGGCGAGGCGTCGTTAAACGAAGCGAAACGAACGAAGTTTGTGTCTACTCTATCATATTATCTATAAATTCACGAGTAGTGTATTATCTAATTACCAAGGACCTTTCGAGTTTTAGGTAGCTTTTTAACAATTGCGCTATATTGAAGATGCTATGTTTCTTGTTATAGCACGACTACCCATCAGAATGTCGTCCAGGAGGTCAAGAGGGCAACTACATAATGTTCGCGTCCGCGACGTCCGGCGACCGGCCCAACAACAGTCGCTTCTCGACGTGCTCCGTCGGCAACATCAGCGCGGTGCTAGACGCGGTGCGCGACGGACGCAAGCGCGACTGTCTCAAGGAGAACGCCGGCGCCTTCTGCGGGAACAAGATCGTTGAAGACGGCGAAGAGTGCGACTGTGGTATGTTGCAAACATAATTGCTTTTTTGTTGTTGCTCCACGTCGTGTCACCGACCCAACAAGTAAGCGGTGCTAGACGCAGTGTGCGAAATTCGCTTGATCGGCTTGATTTACGTTGTAAATTCGCTCAGGAATCTAGGGAAACTTTAAGAGAAAGCTGAGGAAACGAGAACATTTGATGCGTGCTTGAATAATGTGTCTTGATTTTAATTCTGTTTTGTGGTATTACAGGTTACAACGAAAAGGAATGTAACGATCGCTGCTGCTACCCGAGGCAACTGAGCAACTATGATGTCGAAAGAAACAGTACTGCAAAAGGCTGCCAAAGGAGAGCTCACACACAGTGCAGGTACAGTCTAAAAATAGTAAATACAGACATTATTTTTAGGGATTTCATATAATTCTGGCCCTTAATGGATGGCCTAATCATAAAGTGCATCATTGATTGATGTAAACAAAATGATTAATTGTTTTTTTCACTGTACTCTTTTCAGTCCGTCACAAGGCCCGTGCTGCAACGCGCAGACGTGCGAGTTCGTATCGTCAGTGACCAACCAGACGTGCAGAGAGGCGACGGAGTGCAGCCACGCCTCGTTCTGTTCCGGCCGCTCCGCCGAGTGCCCCAACCCGCGCGCCATGAACGACCACACCAAGTGCAACAACGGTGAGTCGCTAACAGAGAGGCGACGGAGTGCAGCCACGCCTCGTTCTGTTCCGGCCGCTCCGCCGAGTGCCCCAACCCGCGCGCCATGAACGACCACACCAAGTGCAACAACGGTGAGTCGCTAACAGAGAGGCGACGGAGTGCAGCCACGCCTCGTTCTGTTCCGGCCGCTCCGCCGAGTGCCCCAACCCGCGCGCCATGAACGACCACACCAAGTGCAACAACGGTGAGTCGCTAACAGAGAGGCGACGGAGTGCAGCCACGCCTCGTTCTGTTCCGGCCGCTCCGCCGAGTGCCCCAACCCGCGCGCCATGAACGACCACACCAAGTGCAACAACGGTGAGTCGCTAACAGAGAGGCGACGGAGTGCAGCCACGCCTCGTTCTGTTCCGGCCGCTCCGCCGAGTGCCCCAACCCGCGCGCCATGAACGACCACACCAAGTGCAACAACGGTGAGTCGCTAACAGAGAGGCGACGGAGTGCAGCCACGCCTCGTTCTGTTCCGGCCGCTCCGCCGAGTGCCCCAACCCGCGCGCCATGAACGACCACACCAAGTGCAACAACGGTGAGTCGCTAACAGAGAGGCGACGGAGTGCAGCCACGCCTCGTTCTGTTCCGGCCGCTCCGCCGAGTGCCCCAACCCGCGCGCCATGAACGACCACACCAAGTGCAACAACGGTGAGTCGCTAACAGAGAGGCGGCGGAGTGCAGCCATGCCTCGTTCTGTTCCGGCCGCTCAGTATCGCCATTCAATGTGGCCCAATTTATCTATTAGAATATTGTCTCTTTATCTTATCATCTGGCGTCCAATTGGCTGGTGTACAAACTAATATATGTATTTAATTTTCAGGAACACAATTATGCATCAAAGGCGAATGCAGCGGCTCCATCTGTCTCGCGTGGAATATGAAAGAGTGCTTCCTATCGTCGTCGCCCACCAAGATGGGTGACGGAGTGACGGCGGTGGTCAACCGCCGGGCGCTGTGTCAGCTCGCGTGTCAAACGGGGCCCGACCCCGAGTCCTGCAGGAGCACCGCTGACTTCGCACACCAAGTGGGCCTGCCGACCGGCGGCATCAGCTTGAGGCCTGGGTCGCCGTGCGATAACTTCCAGGTAATTTCATAGTTTTCTGGAGTCGGCTGACTACAAAAAAAAAATTGTATTTAAAAAAAAATGGAATAATTGGAATAATGATTATTTTTTTTTGTCTTCCAGGGCTACTGCGATGTGTTCCTAAAGTGCCGAGCGGTGGACGCGGAAGGGCCGCTGGTGAGGCTGAAGAACCTGCTGCTGAACCGCGCCACGCTGCAGACGGTGCAGGCGTGGGTCACGGAGCAGTGGTGGGCGGTGCTGCTGGGCGGCGTGGCGCTCATCGTGTGCATGGGCGCCTTCGTCAAGTGCTGCGCCGTGCACACGCCCTCCTCCAACCCCAAGAGACCGCCGGCGAGGTTAGTATTGCATTGCTAGACAGTGCAGGCAGCAACTAACCACCACAAGTGGACTACCTCCGTCGCCAGAACCAATCATCAGCCGATGGATGTCCTATGGTACTATGTCCTGCAGTGGACATCCATCTCATCCCCAGGCCCATGCCTTTTGTGGGGATGAGCCGATTAGACTTCCAAACATCACGATCCTGAGCCGCATGCATCTATGACTTCCTATGACTCGCTTGATGTCGTCAGTCCACCTAGTGAGGAGGGGTCGAACGCAAGTGCCATTTCTACTGCGAGGCAGCCATTCCAGCACGTTGGGATTCTAACGTCCATCGGCTCTTCGAACTATGTGCCACGGCCATTGCCACTTCAGCTTCGTTCGTCGGATATGTCCGTGACTTTAGTTCTTCTGCGGATCTTCTAATTTCTGATTTGATCACGCAAAGATACTCCGAGCATAGCTCTCTTCATCGCCCGCTGTGTGACCCTGAGCCTTATGAGGCTCTTAATCAGCGACCAAGTTTCAGAACCATAACCTTATCTATATCTATGCCTACTATGCCTATAATAAAACTGGGCGATTTCTATACATTTATTCGCAATTTGAGATTTCACGTATACCATTTGTAATAACAGACGTTAGCGTGGCATAAAGGAAGCCAACGCCATCTAGAATCTATACTTATAATACGAATTCTGTACATTGAAGATATTTTGAAAATGTTTGTTGCCGGGCATTATAACATATAATCGATACTGAAGCTAGAAATATTCTTTTTCGATTTTTTGTCTATCTGTCTGTCCATGTTTTTTTGTTATTAGCATCACGCTGAAACTACTGAATGAACTCAACTGAAACTTGGCACGGTTGAAGACCGTAATACGGAGAAGGTTGATACTTTTTATTGCGAAAATAAAATGAGAAAGGGGTGAAACGAAATAGAGCTTAAAAGTTCACATTGATTTCCACGCGGACGAAGTCGCGGGTGTCCGCTAGTAAATCTATAAATCTACACTCTCCCAGTGTTTATGTACACCGTGTGTATAGGCGACTGTCGGAGACGCTCCGGCGGCCCATGAACACGCTGCGGCGCATGCGCGGCGCGGCGGGCGAGGGCCGGCGCGCGGGCAGCGCGCAGCGGGCGCCGCGGCCCGGCCACCGGCGCGCGCGCCAGCACAAGGGGTACGCGCCGCCGCTCGCGTACGCCGCCCGGGACCACGGTGAGTTCTACGTACTTCTCGCTTTGCATTGTATGCTCAGACTAATTAGATAAAGACCTGCCTCGCAAGACAACTTGATTTTCTCAGCAAAGTTATGCCTAACTATCACAGATTAAGGAGACCTAATTTACATAAACGTCAAGCTTCAAGGCCATCTCAAGAGGGTGCAAAAGTATAAATGTTTAAAAAGATCTTTAGGCATAATTTTATTATATCCTCTCCTTTCAATGAGGCCCTATATCCTGGACTGTTAACATAGGCTAATAAAGATAATGATGATTATAGGTATTTAAGAAAACATAAAAATATTTATTGCTTAAATAAACCTACTTAAGACATTATTTTTCTGTCAAAGTATATGATCAACGATCTTATGCGATTATAAACACTGTCTTCATAGAATCGATGTTTCATAGTTTACAATCGTGTCCATCGGTTAAAAACCTTAGTAAAAATACCTTCTTGTGTAGTTAAATGGTGTAAAAAACGTACGAAAACTGCTAGTTTAGTATAAGATATGTATGAAATCTAAGCTCCTTAGAAAATGGCAGAAAATTTTGTTCGTGAATTTGGGTGCGATACTAGTCCTTATGTATTTAGTCTGAGACTGTATGTCATTTTATGATCTTGAAAAAAAAACATTGAAACATTTATATTACGTTCATCATTGAAGGAGTTGAGATTTCTCTTAACGTATGTACATTGTGCACGTTACTCATAAATGTGATAGACTCTTGAGTGTGAGGCGTGGCGTGGCGTTCACGATTCGCGCTATTTCTCGATCTGTGGTTCACAGTGTCTCACGAAACGTTGTCGAATTTACGCCGTGAACGTTGTAAGTGTAGAGCCAGCAAAACATTGTTTGTTAACATTGCCCTAGCTTAAGAATATTAATTTTATATATTATAATTTGAAATTTAAATTGTCTTTTAACGACATAATTGTGGACTATATAGTTGGTGCTTGTCAAGTAAAGTAAGTCCGACACTAGAGATGGCGCTATAGACCGCTACTAATGTTTAAGTTTCCCTTTCTTGTGTTAAGTATTTTATTTATGAACGATGTTTTGCATCAGTCGCTTTATTCGTCCGCGTGGAATTCAGTTTTTTTACAAATCCCGCGGGAACCATGAATTTTTTCGGGATGAAAAGTAGCCTATGTGTTAATCCCGAGTAAAATGTATTTCCATTCCAAATTTCAACTAAATCGCTTCAGTAGCCGCAGCGTAAAAGAGAAACAAACATACTTACACACTTACACACAAACTTTCGCCTTTATAATATTAGTGTGATAGTGATAAAATATCTGAAGTCATATTTTTTTAAACTTACAATGATTGTCTTTCAGCGTCAGCCCCGCCCGGGCCGAGCGGGCGGCGCGCGGAGCCGTACGCGAACGCGTACCCGCAGTCGTACGAGATGCGGCCCGCGCAGAAGGTCTGACAGTACGAGCCGTGCGGCGCGGGGCAGCTCGAGCTGGTGGCGCTGGCGCCCGGCGTGCCGCTGCTGCTGGGGTACGTCTGCCGCGCGCCTGCCGCGCCCCCCGCGCCGTCCGCGCCCGACCGCACCGTCACCGTCGCCTCGCAGACCACCATCACGCTGCACTCGCCCGACACGCTCGCCGTCACGCACCACCCGCCGCCCGACGCGCGCGGCGACTGAGCGCGTCACCGCGCGACGCGTGCGACGAGTTGACGCGTCACCGCCAACCGCGCGACGCCCGCGACTACCAAAGGTGAAGTAAGCGCGTCAGAACACCGGGCTGTGCTATACGACCCTCTTTTGGGACGATTTAGTACGCACACAAGACAAAGACCAAACGCAGTGTTCGTTCACTAGATATGTATTAACGTTTTGCGACAGTGAGCTTTGTGGACTTTAAATCGCACGCAGACCACCTAATAATTGAAATTGTCAAACTTTTCAGGTTAGATCGCCCGAAAGAGACGGGTTACCTTTACAACAAACTGTTATATACCAAAAGGCATTTATAAAAAATCGGCTCAGAACCCTAATAGTGATACTAATTCATTCGAAAGTTTTGAGCGTCAAGTGATATTGTGGGCAATATAACTGGACATTTCACAGTATTGGATATCTAGCACTTAAGATGTACTATTAACGGTTGATCTACACATTTATAAATATAATGTTATTTCTGATAAGTTGGGTACCACATCCGGTGGTTCTCGGATGTCAACATTTCCGTTCTCATTATCAATATTATTATCAGTTATTACCGATTTCATACTATGAAATACCTAGGGTTTTTTTTATCCATATCCGACGCAGCTATACAGAGTTACAGTATTATTGGACCTTATTTCTCGAATCGTCATAATTAGAAGCACATTATTGTTTTTGAATTGGATAGACCAAAATTGTAGTGGCTAGCATTTCTTTGATGCCAAGGCATCATATTGTGTGACTAAATATGAGTAACTTCTACTTTACTCTTTAGAAAAATTCTCATCTTACGTAAATTCAGTCTGACTAAATAAAAGCAGTAAATATAGTTTACTGCTTTTCCACATGTTTAGAACTTTTCCTTTACACTGAATCAATATTGTATTGTAACATTCATTGCACTCTTTGACAGCAGTCTTATGTACCTATATCTTGGCAAAAAAGAGTATAAATTCATAGTGACGTCACTATCGCCAATATGGCAACACGAATACGAGAAGCGTAAACGTAACAATAACAACATAACCTTCAAAGGCGACAGAAAACACTTATCAATCTTCAAAAACATGTAAATATTGTGAAATACTTCAGAGCTCAACATTTATAGTACTCTAAAATAAATACAAACTGTCATCTCAGCCGTTCTTCGGTAAACATTGTACAGTGTTGTCAGAGGGAAAAAAAGTTAGTTCCCTTTCTACACTTTCTTGCCAAGCTATACCTACTGTGCAAGTCATAGTGTGAACGGTAAATAATGCAGTTTATCTGACTTAATATGTACTTTATTACAATCGTCGGCTCACTTTACTATATATTTTATCTACAATTTAAGAAAAAAGAAAACATTTTTTTTTGTTTTACTTACCACATTTTCCATGCAAGTCTCAGTTTAATAAATGAATTGTTTCTTCATTAGATCTACATTAGAGAACGCGGGAGCACTGTGAGAGTAATATAATGTTTATGAATACGTATTAATCGTGTCGTAGTTGTATCTACCATAGTTCAATATTGCAGCAATAAGGCAGCTCTTAGCGCAAGTTGCTCAATGGAAATTCCGAGTGCTTAGTACACAGAAATCTAAATATATGTATGTATTAAGGGTAGCTTAATGTATAAATGCGAATGGTCATCACTAAATCTCGAAAACAGCTTGACTCACGAAGATGAAATTTGGTAAAGACGTAGTTTACAGTTACTTGGTGTCTGCTAAGAACGGATTTTGTGATAGGGCCGGATTAAAGAGGTTTAAGGGCGGACGAAGTCGCGGGTTAAAAGATTTAAAATTTCGCAGCTCTATAAATTTATTGCAGCTTATCCTTCTGAAAACTCTACTTTTATTACAAGCTTTTATTTTAATTTTTTTACAGTATTATACCTATAATACTAAGTTATTTTTATCATAAAAACAAAAAAAAATTATACAAAAACGAAAAACACAGCAAATCACGTAAGTTACTAAATTTTCCAAAAGAAGAGAGTAGGAGTACCTTTTACCTTTTTACTTTTAAAACTATTTATTATATAAAACGAACGAAGTGAGTTTTGTGATACAGCTATGTAGAGTAACGTAACGTAACGTAAACCGAGTTATGTATGTACCGTTTCAGACTCTAATCTCGTAACAATAAATTTCGAATTTTAATTTTGGCGGCTTACTCGAATATTTTTTCAAAAATGTTATTTCAATGAGATTTGTTAAGGTACGTATTTGTTGGTATTAATTTTATTAATTAACACTCTATTCTCGAGGCTTTATTATGAAAATTTCTTCATTCTTTTTAAAAATGCACTGGAGTTTTAATAACCTCCATTATGCAACCGTTTCATTATTTTTACAATTACAATTTGCACGTGAATAATGTATGTTGTTTTTATTTCGTAATTAAATTTTATGATATGAGGGTAGATAAAATAATTTATCTCATTTAATCTATATATTTTATATACTGATTGGAATTTGCATAAATGCCATGCATAATAAATAAAAATACATTGATATTTAGATTTCTGTGGCTGAGCCTAACCGTATGGTGTTCTATCAAATTAGCGATTATTTTTATACGAATAGAATAGGGCGCGAAGTTCCACCAGTAACGCTCGAAGGAACTCCGACCGGACATTTATGTATATTTTTGTATATAAATGACGTCTGTGTAAAAGCTACAATGTAAAAATATCATGCAAATAACTTACTGTAAAACGTACCGATATTAGTCTTTGTTCACACTGACTGCATTTGTACTGCGAATCAATTGCAAAACTGTTGTTGACGTTCCGGCCTGTAGCCATGTGGCATGTCGATTAATTATCTACATCGATGTTTCTACAATCGCAAACGCTACGAAAATTTAAAAATCCATGGGAATGACATTCGTTATCGATAGGTCACGTGATCAAGTTGTTTTTTTTAGTTTTCGAAGCGTCAGCGTTTGTAGAAAGAACATCGATGTGCCACGTGGCTAAAGTCCACATCGTTAACTGCAAGAAAAGTTATATTTGTACGGAACTTGTAAATAAACGAATAATTGCAAATTGTCTGTCATTTGTCCTCTATTGGCTTAAATAGTTTTAGCTAGAAAAATTAAGCCAATAACAACAATAAAGAAAACGCATGTTCAGAACAAATACTGGCTTTGTGTTGGTTTGGTTGATTTGCAGTTCAAATACAGTCTGTCTGTACACACAATTAGAATAATGTAATGTTAAAGCGTTATTTTATTGAATCTCCGTAATTGTAATTTTTATATAATGTTATTTTAATGTAATATTATATAACGTAAGAGGAATGTTGAGGTGCCATTTTACCAATTTGTATTCCAATTTTTGTTACAACTACCTGTGTCTTTTATATATAATGTGATTTCGCGAGTGATTGAAAGAGAAATGTAAACAAACCTGTGGGCTCAAGTTGTTGACTAAATAGTTTTGTAAAGTTTTTTCTCAATATCATTTGAAACTTCAAAGTTTATTATTATGAATGTTTGTCGACGTTTTTTCGTCGCTTTACAATTAATTAGTTACAATTTGTAATAAATTTGCGCGTAGCCGTTAAGTGTTTACACGCTGGGGAAGTGAAACTTCTTTGGTTTATTGTCATTAACTCATATAGGTCGAGAGCCGGCATAAAAATATATATCCTCATCTGTTATTTAATTGAGATAAAAATAAATGATAGAAAATATTAACAATGACACATTGCATATTTACCTAGTTAAATTGCGGCCAAACAGTAATTAAGAAACAGCAAAATCGTTAATCGAATATACCCAAAATAGTTGTAAAGGTTGCCTGCTTTTACACTGCAACTGTGGGGTTGCCAGATATAAACAGTTAAGTAATGTATTTATATACCCTCATCAGTAAAGCTTATTCTATATACTTAATTTAACACTATTGAGTTGCCTTTCATAAAGTTCTTGGTTTCTTTGATTTTGTATATAAAATATATATTAGTCAATATTTAACTAGGCAATGTGTCACTGTGAAAATTTTCAATTATTTATTTCATAGTACAAATTAATAATAGATGAGGGTATATATTTCTAATTCCGGATCTTAGACCAATAGTGATGTTCGGATGAGTCAAATAAGGTAAAGTATGTAAGGTAAACTAGATTAAGAACTAGAACTAGAATTGATTTGAACTAAATTTTCTTACAGCAACTAAAGAAGTCTCACTTCTAGAGATAAATTAAAGCTTATATTAATTAGTCTTCCTTATAACAACTAAACGTTAATTGTTTAATATAATTTTTAGGTATAAAATATGAAATTTGAACAGTATTGCCAAATGATCAAATGTTTCTAGACTGAAAAAAATTTCTCAACATTATTGTAATAAAATTAATTGCATTTTTAATTTATTCCGCGCGGTGTGCGCTCGTTTGGCTCAAATGTAATTTGTTAAGTGTATTATTTGTCGAGGTATTACAATAAAATTAGCATATCAGATATAACACTCACTATTGCGTATTAAACTATCTGTTGTATTATTACAGTTGAATTGATCTCTAAGTATTATTTTTTTTTTCTTTTCTCAAATATATTTCGTAGTGTAACATTCGTCGTGCAAGCCAAAGAGCATGATGTATTTTTTATGATTTCTATACATTAATGTTAAGAGTCAATCTTTTTAAGTAATGTCACAGTGTTACAATATATCTTTAATAGTATTGCAACACTTTTGACCTCGGATGAAACCATAGACTCGTGGTAAAATTAACTAAAATCTAATTTTAATTAAAAACGCGTGGAGAATATTGTCCTACGTATTTGCTTGCGATCATGATTCAGTAATTTACCCAGTTACCCTAATATTATGTCAGGAATTGATTGCCGACGATGCTCTTCATATATCGGCTAAGTTCAATATATCAATTTTTCAATATATCGGAGTATATAAACATTTTTGAATAAATAAATACCAAACTTACGAAAACTCAATAAAATCTACGAGGACCTTTGTATTTTTAAATTAACAAAAGCTTCTAAGGTAAACTCCTACTCTATGTCACTAAAGTTTGCTGAATAGTCATGCTAAGTTTTGATTTAGTTTTATCGTAACTAACAACAGTCGTCATAATTCATAATTTGTAAATAATGCTTTACAATTCTGAAGTCTGAAAGAGTCCGATCAATTCCCTGCGTCTCCTCCACTAAAGTTGCACAACGTTTACGATGTATTGTAAAACTGTGATAATAGTTGAATGCCATTTTAACAGAGATTTGAATAGTTAGACACTCTCTCACCATAGTCTTCATTGAGGAAGTACGTTCACTACCCAACTGTAAGATTGTACGATGTTAGTTGCTTGCAACAATGAACTGATTAGTTCATTGTTGCAAGCATTTGAAGATTATTTTATGTTTAATAAATGACCAATCCCGAGTAAATGGTCGATAAGGAATGCATACGGAGTGGAAGGGAATTTCTTGAAGATATACAAACCTTATAGGCATAGGTATAGATGTAAGAGGAACACATTTTGAAAACGGCGGCTGGGTTCAACTCCCTGAAAAAGTCAGATAGTCTAACAGTAAGTTTTGTCACTTCGTTACTTTATGTCAAACAACAAAACTTGTGAATAAACTATCGGACACGTATCAGAAGGTGGTGAATTTCGCCTCGTAAATTGCAATCGATGTTATTCAGGCTATGGGTGGGGACTCTCCGCCTTCCCAATCGACCAATAACAATAGCTACACCATGGTATTGTTACACCAAGGACTTGAATTTTCAGTGTGAGGGCATGTCTGACTATTGAAATCTTTGCATTTGAATACAAATGTCAACAATACAAGGACCTGTACCCATGTGGCACGTCGATTCTTTTTCTACAAACGCTAACGCTTCGAACACTAAAATATGTATGGGGATGACAGATCCGATCGATAGCTTGGTCACGTGACCTGTCGATAGCAAATGTCATTCCCATACATTTATTTAGTTTTCGTTAAAGCGTTAGCGTTTGTAGAAAGAGAATCGACGTGCCGCATGGCTCCAGGCCCTAAGTTCTTGTAATATAAATATTGTATATTTGTATGTAAACCGCGAGGGTGATGTTTCCGTTGTAGCGTGACTCGACCAATCGTCTATTTGATGGTAAGTTGTAACCGTCGTGTAGTAATCCATGGCATTATGTCTTCTAAATGTAAGCTAGTTTACCTACAATAGAATATTTAAATGACAATGTGAATATTTTTAATTAAAACATGAATGTTACAACATGTGATTTCAAAATAACAAAAAATACAATAAATTTTACAATGAACTTGTTACTTTTTATTTATTAATTTTAGAGTTCCGTAGTCCACAAGGAACCCTTGGACTTGTCCGTCTGTTCGCGGTTTAGCGCATACTACTAGAAAGTTGTAAATCAGCGTGAGTAGGTATGTAGGTACATCAAAAATTTGAACAGTCGTAAAATAAATCTTGAAAAATATCTATTTTAGGGATGTAGTAGGGAATGAATTTTTTTTACTACTTTATTTCATAGTGTGGGGTATCATAGTGTGGATAGGTTTTTGAAAGATATGAGAAGTACTAAAATTTTTCGATCCGTTTGTGTAATATTATTAGATACGATTTTTATTAGAGTCAAGTGTACCCACCCTCTATCAGCTAAACGGTTGTTTAAGGATACGTGAAAAAGTTGAATTAATACTAACTCATTGGATCTCTTGTTTTAAAGGCATATTATAATTTTTCGCTGCGTTTACTACCCTCGTTGCATGTTTACAGCATGAACCGATTTTAAAGGAACCTTGTTCTGCAGATCTTAATGATGAAGTTACAAAAACCATATACCTAATAGTAGGAATGTAAAGAAAAATAAAACAAGCCAATATATTTTGGAGTGCATATATAATTCATTTATATACAAGTTACAAAAGTGTATTTATTATACTTACTTATTTATAATAATATAATATGTTATTCCCAAGTACAAATAAATACAATGAGGGAAAGGTTAGATTTACAGAACATTGTCTTGCACGTTTTTACAGTTTATGTCTAAACGTCCATGTTTTACGGTATACGTTTTTTCGCAGTATTAACGTCTTGTGAACGGTTCTATGAACAACGACATTATTTGTTAAGACGTTTATATTGTAAAAAAAACGTGAAAGATAATGTCGTGTCAATCTAGTCTGATGGTCATACAAAATAGTATGAGAAATTTTGGAGGACCTGAAGAAATAGGCAGCGCGTAATTTAGAATAACAGAAAATCATTTTAATCCGTTTTCTTTAACGACTTATTAATGGCAGATTGGGAGAAAAATCGCTGAAAATAAATAAGATATTATAGAGTAGGTAGGCACTTACTTGAAAGTAAGATCATAATCATGGTTTTGTTGGCAGGCCGTTAGTGCGTTGTCACTCTAATATCGTGCAGTTGTTATTAAAGTTATTATCAGTGACGTACACTTCATAAATGCATAAACGCAATCCATACCCTGAGGATTCATTCCGAATTGATATTGGAAGAGGAATGTTCCAATTTGTACAATTTATACGTATAGAGCCTACCCTAGATAAAAAACCTTGTGCACGCCACTGCATAACATAGGTATATTTTTTATTGCAAGTTTTTGTTCATTCTGAAGGTCAAACGCATTTTTTTCTTGAATAGTTTATTAACATTAGGCCTCCTGGAAATTGACTGAACTTTTGGATACCTAATTACATTTTGAAGACATTTTATTACCTACTGCAGAACAAAGTTCTACATATTCTTCTTTATACTATACTTACATATACGTTTATTAAAAAAACAATTAAAGGTAAATAATTTTAATAATACAGTTACCTATAACACTATTAGAAAATGCCCTAAAATTATATAAAATCGGTGGAACTAAAGTTCGATAAAATTTCCGCTTTAAAGATTTTTACAATTGCAGAAGATAACTAAATAACAAGACTTCAGCTATTTCAACATTAAGATTAATGTGTTAACATATTATGAGAATATAAAAAAAAATAACAAAGAAAATAATTTTGTCAGCAAATATCTATTTTTAACAAGTTTCAAATTCAAAATGAAGTCTAATAAAGTTTCCTGCTATTGTGAATAATTATATATCTACATTGTAAGCATGGTGATGTCATGAGATAACGGCGGATGTTTTATATGATGTAATAAAATTTATTATTTATCCGCTAACTAATTTTATCGTATTATATTAATCAAAATGCAATGATCTTCAACCTCCAGTTTTCGTGTTTGTATTATCTTCCAGTTAATTAGGAGCTACAAGTATGATTAGTGTTGCTGACAAAATCTGTCTGTTACATAATTTTTTACTATTATTAAATAAAGCTTCATAATATATGTATTATACTTAAAGGTAAGCTATCGCCTAAACTACGGTTTTAGCTCAGGTATCAAAATTTACCAATAGCAAAGTCAAAAAGGTCGGTTTATGTCAATCCAATCCAAGAACATAATATATACTCTATATAGTACAAGATCCGGCATAAGAAATATATACCCTCATCTGTTATTTAATTGGGATGAGAAATAAATTATAGAAAATATTCACATTGACACATTGCACATAGATTACCTAGTTAAATTGCGGCCGGATAGTATTAAATGTTTTTTTTAATTTCCTTTCCTCGTTGGTTAATTAAAAAGTTAAAAAGTAAAAATTTAGTTACTACTAGAATATACCCAAAAATTTGAAAAATGTATAAAGGTTGTCTGCTTTCACATATTCACACTGCAACTGTGGGGTTGCCAGATATAAACAGGTAAGTAGTGTTATTTAAGTACCCTTATCAGATATTTAGTCGTCTAATATGTCAAATTAAAGTTTATTTTATGCATAATTTAAACTATATTAGGTTGCCTTTGTTCTAGTCCATGGTTTCCAAGATTTTGTATGAAAAATGAGTTTGGCCGCAATTTAACTAAGCAATCTATTTGCAATGTGTCACTGTGAACATTATCATTCATTTCATAGCACTAATGAATAACAGAAGACGGTATACATATATTTCTAATGCCCGATTTTAGATCAATAATTTAAAATCAAAAGAATAATATTCCATAGGAAAACTCAACTACTACAACCCATCTATTGTGAACTCAATCATTGACACTAATAAAAAGTAAATTTTTCTAGAAAACAGTAAACCACTTATTTGACTTGACTATGGGCACTACTTCAATATTATGATACACATAAATACTAAATAGCTGTAAAAGATATAATAGCCAAAGTAAACTTAATGAAAAGGAATATTTATCCAGTCTTATTAAAAACATTTATGACCGCTATACACTATTTCATTCAAATAATTAATTTATCAGTTTATAAAACTCATCAATAGAATAATAATGATAATTAGTATTCATAACGCAATGGAATATGTCATCGAGACTGTATTAGGTAATTCCTATAATTATTCAATGTCTTTTAAATAAACGGAATTAAGAATGCAATAGCATTTGTTCTTGTTTGTATACGTCATGATACGCGTTACGTATTAAAACATACGGGAAACATGATTCCAACAAGTCCATAGTAAGAAACGGGGACTCCTGGACTATTAAATCAAGTAGCAAATAGACAGACTCGCGGTTTTTAATAGCTTCCTTTTCTGTCTCCTGTCCGAGCCTCAAAAGCGAAGAAGACGCTAATGCTAGAAATTCTTTCATTCTGTCTTCAATGTCATTTTGACCACAAATTGTAAACAAAGCACCAAATATGTGATTAATAGCAGGTGCCATGCAATGTATGTTGTTAGCATGGCCCTCTAAAGAAGGCCTGTAAAATGAACCCTCGCTTCGGGCCAGTCTTGGCATTGACACTGCCACAAACACCATAAGCAAACACACTATAAGATGCTCTTCTTCCTCAAGCTCAGCTTTGTGTTGGCGAAGGGCTGAAGCGAGGGTAGGGTCAACTTTACACGACAGCCCAGCCGCAGAACACATTTCAGATATGACGCGCGTTGGGTCACCACTGGGCAACTGTTGCTGAAAATCTTTAATGGAGCTTATCAAAAAGGGAATACGTCGTTCTAATACGTCGAGTACTGACTCTTGTGCTATTTGGCGAAAACTTAATATAACGCCGATTATTGTCATCCTCTGCAGTACATTATCCACATGCTGCAATCTTTTGAATTGCTCTCTCATAATATCAGGTTTGTCAAAGTTTGTGCGAAGCATCTGTAGCACTTCTTTATTTTGCACAACTAACTTTTTCAGTTCCTGTACTTGACTGGCAATATGCCACATTAGTGTCTCGCTTAATAATTTCATACCATAAGGCCCAATCAATTCAGCTAGAGCCCTCAGTTCATTAATATCAGAATACTCTTCAGCGTTAAAAGGTATAGCTCCTTCAGCTGACAGACTCACAAAGGCCTTTTGATTCATTGAAAAACAAATGTTTCCAGCACTTACTCTTCTGAGTAAAATTTCTGAATACCACTGTGTGTAAAGTGATGCTATGGTTTTTTCACCATGGCTGTCCATATTCTGAGTTTGTTGCAACAAACAATTGTTAAAAACTCTTGTTATGTCAATGTGTACATAGTTTTCAACAGTTTGCAGAACATTCATGTACGCTCTGACACTCACCAGCAACTCTGAAGGTTTTGCAATTTCACTAGTATCTTGATTGAACATTACCATTCCAACTAATGCTTTAGAAAATCTAGTCTCCAAATGTTGATGTAAATATTCACGGGGTGCAAAGGTGTATTCCCAAACATTTACAGTAGAACAATAGTTTATGGCATAACACAATTCGGTCAAGGCCATGTGGAGTTTATCCATTGTGGTCAACTCTTCCCTAGTTATCCTGTAACTCTCATCTCCAGGTTTAACAATTTCTATAGGGTTCTTTTTATTCTTGTCTTTTTTCTTTCTATTTGCCAGATGAGCAATAGTCTGTGCACAGTGTTTTGGTAGCAATTTATCACTCATTGTGCATTGCTCATCACAAATAGTAGTGATTATATTCTTTGCCTCTTTTGCCATTTCATCCAAGTAGATATTGACAACTGAAAGACTCCTTTCCCTGATGTGATGTCTTTCCTCTGGACAGAGTTCATGTGTACAGTTCTGGAAGTGGCTGCAAATAAGTGGAAATGCAATAATGTAACGATTTTGAGCTGGAAATTCTAAGCACATGTGGAATTGGCTCTCAAATATTTTGCTGTAAAAACAGAACAGGGACAAGTCAGATGTTTCCACCATTATTTCATCAAGGTTATCTACCATTTTAGTGTGGAATACCATTTTGTCAATAAATTGTGCCAATTCTCTTTGATCTACCAAGCTCAGTTGTGTTTTTGCAACAGATGTGTATGCCTGTAATCTGAACCAATCTAAGCGGAATGCTCGGAAATCAAAGATTTCATTGCTTTCAACCTGCTTGACATTTAAATTAGCTGCTGTATTACATAGGGAGGATAGAATGACACTTTCATCTTCAGGGCACACTTGTAAATTCTGTATCATGAGGTTTAGTGCTACAGCATCAAAACCTGAAAGATACTGCACGTAATATCTTTGCATAACTTGACTGTACTTGCGCACAAGTGCTCTAAGTTCCTCCATGTGGAAGAGTAGTTCAGGCAGCTGGCGATCAACCAGATCTTCTGTAGATTTTCCTTTCACTTTTTGTGGTGGATTATCATTGTGACGCAATAGCCAAAACACTTCATCTCTAGCATAACACAGGCCTATAAATATTAGCAATGCCTTAGGCCCCAGCAGGCCAGGCTGATCAGTCAAAATCAGACCCAACTCCTTTAAAGCTGTTCTTAAGAACTTTCTCCTCTCTCTATGTTTGTATCCTGCTTTTTGTACAGCATGGTGGTAGCAATCCTTAACTTCTGAAATTCTTTTTCCATATCCCTTGATTCCATCAAAGAAACTCTGAATATATGTGTGAATGTAGATCACTTCATCTCTGAATAGTGCGACAACCCAACCAGATTGTAGTGCACTCACCCACATCTTATTAGCATGGTCTTGTTGCAACATTTGGTGGCACAGTGCAAAACCAAACATCACCCATCTCTCTAGTGATTCTAGAGACACATATTCACATGACATGGTATTGGTTTCTGAAGGTTTTAACAGCAGAGCAGGATTGCTAACAAGGCTCAACTTTTGTTCTGACCTCCAGTGCTCAGCTGTCATGTTTCTCGCCGGATAAACATGCCATAGTGAGTTCAGAGCACTCGATAGCAGCTTTTGGTGTGGACCAAATTCTTCAGACAACTTTTTAAAAGGTGTATCATAATCAACAATCAGTTGACCTAAGCGTGGAAAACTTGGATCAATTTGATTATGGACCATCTCATGAGCGGCATTAAATAAACCGAGCACTGCTTTCCTGTCTTCAACTCTTGAAAGCAAGATCATTAATGCCACATATGTAGTTACTAAGTCAAGGTAATTTTTTGTCAGTTCAAAATTCAAGGTTAAATCCAGAGTGACTTGACAAGCATCCATTATGTTTAAAAGTTCACATACATTGTCTTTGAAGTCTAATAGATCTACAAATGTGTAATAATACAGTGACAGAGACTTGATGATCTCATTCCTAATGTTAGTTATTGCTTGCAAACCTTTTATATCAATATTAGGGAACCTTCTCACAATATGTTTGATGGATGATTCCAAGGTTTTATCTGATAGAAACGCTGGTTTGGACTTAGCATCGCCGCATGCTTTTTTAATGTTGTAAATTCTAGTCAACATGCCAATACCTCGATCATTTAGTATGATAAGCTTTTCAGCCAGCTTTTGCTGGCTGATATGTACTGTCCTTGAGATGGTAGACATTCTGCAACAATAGAAAACAAATACTCGTTACCAATGGACAAACAATTGAACGGATATAAGTATTGCTACATAAATTATCGTATGGATGCAAACTGCAATAGTTAGCCACTAAGCCACAACAAATTTCAAAATCAACCACTTCCGTACTTGCTTAGTACTTAACTACTAAACGGTATTTTCTCAATACAAACCGATACACCTAAAAAAAGGACCACTATCAGTCAATGATTAATTTGGTAATTGTAGCAATGGTGTAAGTTTAGGATATTTACCTCCTGTGTAGATTATGAGTAACGTTTTATGAAATGTCCACAATGTTTAACATTTCATATTGTTACTGTAGGTGCCATAACGCATGTCGGTATATAAAAATACAATTCCACTGGTCGAAACAATTATAAAACCACTGTAAAATTAAAAAGGGAGTGTCTTTTTTATCGGGAAACGAACAGCCTTCCCATTCCCGTTTATTTAGCAAATGACAGCTGGGGATACCAACCTTCAAAACAAAACAGTTTAGAGTGCATTGTCTATGAAACAAAGTCAACTTTTATTTTGTCTTCTGTGGTAAAAGCCAGACTATCTGTATAAATTTATCTTTGTATATTTCGTAGACAGAAAAATCTGAAGTTTGTAACCAATAACCAACAGAAACCTATTTTATTAATTTCTCAATAACGTCGCTACATTTTTATATATTTAATATAAACCATAAAATCTACCGATTTTACCGATTAACACTTGTCAAACTTGAATGGACCTATTGTTAGGTCTTAAAACAATTATTATTGTCCTTAGATACCTTACGAGTACCATTGTTATTGTCTGATTTCTTTACAAAGTATACGCAGTAGATCTATTTTTTTTAGAAAATAAAAGCTCTCGGTGCGTCTGTTACTTTCTCTGTCAATGGCCCGTGAAAACCATAGACTAAGTATTTTATTCTGTAATTTGGAGCATTTGACAAAATGACTAATAGCATTTGTCAAATCTGTCAAACCATAAATGTCAAAATCTAGTTGTCAAGGTGGTCTGTGTTGTCAAGGGCCAAACAGCAGTGCAATTGTTAATTTTTAGATTTTATGGGAATTAAAATAAATAAAATTCAATTCAATTCTGTTGCTAATTAGTTATTTTAGAAAAGTAATATTGCAGACTCGTCAGTAACAGTATCTCAATAAAACAGGCAAAATGCCGCGGATTATGATAAAAGGTGGTGTTTGGCGGAACACTGAGGTTTGTTTAAATTTCAAAATATTCTAAAGTTATCTATAAACTACTTGTTTAAAATTTAAATAAAATGTTATAACTTGATCGTAGGATGAAATCCTCAAAGCGGCGGTGATGAAATATGGGAAAAACCAATGGTCCCGTATTGCATCTCTGCTGCACCGCAAATCGGCTAAGCAATGCAAAGCGCGATGGTACGAGTGGTTGGACCCGAGTATCAAGAAGACGGAGTGGTCGCGGGAGGAAGACGAGAAGTTGCTGCACCTCGCCAAGCTCATGCCCACGCAATGGAGGACTATCGCGCCCATCATCGGTCGCACCGCCGCGCAATGTCTGGAGCGCTACGAATATTTACTGTAAATATATAGAAGCATACTAGCTGATGCCGCGTGGTTCCCGTTCCCGTAGTAATACGGGAATAATATTTAGTCTATAGCCTTCCTCGATAAATGGGCTATCTAACTCTAAAGGAATTTTTCAAATATGACCAGTTCCTGAGTTTCGCGCGTTCAAACAAACAAACAAACTCTTTAGCTTTATAATATTAATATAGATTACAAACTGTAAATCAGTAACTTGAGTCATAAACATGAGTTCTAACATTCCTATGCATGAGTCCTAACTCATATGTGTGAGTTCTATCTCATTATATGCGTGAGTTCTATCTCATTATTATCATGAATATAATGTATGTATGCAGTGCAGTCTTATCCATGTAACTCATGCATAAGACTGCACTGGCTGACTGGCCTAAATATTTATGCTGTTTCTTTATTATAAATGTGATTATGATTGTAATAATTTACATGTAATTGGTTTTGCATTACAATTAATTTTCATATACATTTCCGCTTTAGTACTGTGTTTTAAAAAGTAAAATAAAAAGGTAGTGAACTAACCATATTGTTGTTAGCTTAAGTTCTTTCAATTTTTTTTTACATGAATCTATCTAGTTAATATTATTTTTATAATTGCAGGGATCAAGCTCAAAAAAAAGAAGAGGGAGAGGATATGGGAGATGATCCTCGCAAGTTGAAGCCTGGAGAAATTGACCCAAACCCTGAGACCAAGCCTGCCAGACCTGACCCAAAAGACATGGATGAAGATGGTAGCATATTTCTTAGATTATAAATATTTATGTTTTATTAAGTGATTATTAAAAATTTGCTGATTTTATTAGGCCAATTATCATTTAATGTACTGTATGTGTGTATTATGTATGTATGTACTGTATGTATGTATGTATTAGAATACATTATGAAAAAATACTATGTAATGTATGTTTATTCTTTATTTTACCCACATTTTAAACATGAATAAACTCCTTTAAAGTTCTTAAAAGCATTTAAAAGTATTTACAATAGCTAAAGATTAAATAGGTAATATTTTGCCTTAGTGCCGGTACTAAGTCAGTTCACTATTTCAGCTCTTGAGGCTTCAGTGTAAAACTGAAATTATGGTAACAATATTTTCATAAAATATTGTTAATATTTATATATTTCTTTTAGAATTGGAAATGCTGTCTGAAGCTCGTGCTCGTTTAGCCAATACACAAGGAAAGAAGGCTAAAAGGAAGGCGCGTGAGAAGCAACTGGAAGAAGCTCGCAGACTTGCTGCATTGCAGAAACGAAGAGAATTGAGTGCTGCTGGCATTTCTGTTCCAATTAGGTAAAGTTCTCTGGCATTCTTATATCCATTAGGGGATAAATAGGGCTGTAGAGGAATATCTACTGTAAAAATTTAACTATATTTTTTAGCCATTAAACCATGTTTATCAGTGAATTAACAGTTGAAAATCACAGCATCTTAAATACTGTATCTAGTAAATATTTACATACAATTATTGTGAGTCACTGATCTCCTATTAAAATGTGGATCCACAATCAGCAACCAAAAAATATCCCCACTCTTCTTCAACTTCTTGGCACTCAATTCAAGCAGTAGCATTTGCAAATTCTACCTTAAACTCAATCCTTAAGGTTGAATTTGCTCTGAATTTGGGATTTTATTGATATTGGACTATATTAAAAGGCTTTTAGGTATAATTTTCTTTATCAATAATTCAAAAACTGTCAAAGCAAAATTGGCCAGTTTTTAAGTGAAATATTCTACATGATTGTGCATCCTTTTATTATATGAGGTCAATGTTGTGAGTACATAATCTTCCTAAATAATTTTCATAACTTAATAGTATTTTTTTTTTATTTTTTTTCTTTTAAGCTGTGTCTGTTTCTATTTCATCTTTCTGTAATTTGTATAGGCGCAAAAAGAAGCGAGGCGTTGATTACAACTCAGAAGTACCATTTGAGAAGAAGCCAGCATCAGGCTTCTATGACACTTCCACCGAAGTGGTGGATCCCATGGCACCAGACTTTTCCAGACTGAGGCAACAACATCTTGATGGGGAATTGCATTCTGAGAAGGAAGAGGTAGGACCCTATGTTTTTGTCTTTTTTTTTATTCTTAACAAATTAGCCCTCTGATGCAATCTAAGATGGAAGTAGGCTAACTTGTTAGAAGGAGGATGAAAATCCACACCCCTTTTGGGTTCTACACATTGTATTGGAATGCGAACACTCTCTTAGCGGCAAGTGTTTGTTGGTAGGGTGGTAACTAGCCATGGTTGAAGCTTTCCACCAGCCAGACCTGGACCAATTAAGATAACTCATCATCAGCCCAGACGGAGATCGAACCCAGGACCTCTGTCTCGTAAATCCACTGCCAAATCAAATACCATTGCGCCACGGAGGCTATTAAAAGTTCTAATAACATAGAGAACTAAATTGTGCAGCTTTTATAAAGTAGTATTGCCAATGTTTGGCAAGGTTATTTTTGTTTTACGCCACCTGCTGATGTCCTTAAGTTTTCCTAAACCGAAGGTTGCCTGGAAGAAATCGCTACTTAGCGATAAGGCCGCCTTTTGTATGCTGATCTCTTCCTAATTTGTTTTTTATTTCACTTGTTTTTGTCTTTGTGGTGTGCAAATAAAGTATATTTATCTTATCTTAATGTTTCAGTGAAGCAAACTGATTTGAAAGCTTTTCCTACTTGACATAATATTATGTTCCAGACTGAATTGTTTTTCTTTGGCCAGATTATGTTGAGATTAACTATGTACTTAGTGGCCTTAACGTGTTAATTATGTTGTGTTCTTAAGTTTGTCAAAATATTTTATTTACAGAGAGAGCGCCGGAAGGACAAGCAGAAGTTGAAGCAACGCAAAGAGAATGACGTGCCCCAAGCTATGCTGCAGGGTGATGAACCAGCTAAAAAGCGCAGCAAACTGGTCCTACCTGAGCCACAAGTTTCTGATCAGGTTCGTTATGAATTTCATTTCTGTGTAATATAGACAATGGCTGTAATTTTATTTCACCTCTTAGCTCTTAATGGCATGTTTGCTGCAAAAGTGGTGTTTATTCACTCTGTGAGTCAAAAATATTCACATTTTTTTGTTTTAGCTTTTTTTTAATGCCACACTTTTTTATTGTCTACACGCACAAAGAAAGTTGTCTGGTAAATGAGATTTTATTACAAAAACGAAATATTAAAGTTTCGCAACGAAAAAAAACTAAAAAAAAATTTTTATTATATAATGCATATATTTTTTTTACTGTTAAATATTACAGAAAAAACAAAAAAAAATTTGGCTGTACGATGTAATATTTTTGCCTTCTCCCTATGACAAATAAAAACAGAAGTTTAGAAAAGTGTCAACTAGCCTATTGTACATCTAGCGTCAATTGACTTGTCTGTTGACGTCGTGTGTAGGAGCTCCAGCAAGTGGTGAAGCTGGGGCGCGCGTCGGAGGCGGCGCGCGAGAGCGCGGGCGAGGCGGGCGCGCCCACCGACGCGCTGCTGGCGCACTACGCGCTCACGCCCGCGCCCGCCACCGCGCTGCGCACGCCCGTCGACCAGCAGGACAGGTGAGCGGAGCTGATCGGAGCGTAGCGGAGCCGAGCGCAGCGGAGGTGACCACCTATGGGTCGCTTTTAACGTTACTAGAGGACGCCAACGACTTTGTTCGCGTGGAAGCCCTTGACAAACTTGCGTGTCATCATCATCATCATCATTATCAATCCATATTCGGATCATTACTGAGCTCGAGTCTCCTCACAGAATAAGAGGGATTAGGCCATTAGTCCACCACACTGGCCCAATGCGGATTGCCGATGGACCCGGCCGGCACCCGCACGATGAATCCAAGGATTGCTAAGATATTCATCTCCATAAGATATTCATTAATAGCAAATGTCGTCAAGAGCAATTTTGTTTAAAATGAAGTGCTTATGACAAATATAGTACTTATTTGGTTAAGCTAATATGTTTATATTATATATCGTATATTATAGCAGAAAGTAATAATGATTTTTGTCTCGTGATTTTACTTTTATTATAGTATTGATAAGTTAGATATCAATCAAAAATACATGCTGTAAGGTGGAATAACTCTATAATAACACTGATCCGCATGGTACATAACGGACGGACCAAGGCGCGTTTGGAACCCTCGTAACTTTAATTTTAAGTTTTCGTCTATTATTACCACCATTAGATTAAATTAAATTTTGACATATACCTGACCTTTCAAAAGTGCTTGTAAACTAAGCCTAATTGAAATAAAAAAATTTTGAAATTTTGAATTTTGACGCATCACATAAAACTCTTTGTATAGAAAGTCATATAAGTGAGTTCACTGATCCGCACCAGTTTAATGCGATACGTCTGATACGTATGATGCGGATCTGTGGACACCTTTAGGGCTGATCACCCGTCTCGTCTGATATGTCCTCTGGCAATATATATGCTGTTCATAGCAATGTTTGTGGCAGGATTCTGCTGGAGGCGCAGAACGTGATGGCGCTGACGCACGTGGACACGCCGCTCAAGGGCGGGCTAAACACTCCGCTGCACCAGTCGGACTTCTCCGGGGCGTTGCCACAGGCGCAAGCCGTAGCCACGCCCAACACCGTGCTCGCCACGCCTTTTAGGTAACACTCTTAGATATAATAAAATGCTTTATTTAGCTGAGTACCAGCGGCGAAAAGTTCACGCAAGCCGATGCCCGCCGTGTTTCCTTTAAAAATCCATGCATATTCATTGTTGGACTATATCTAAATATATGACAACACCAGAGTTTGTATCATGCTGTATGAATATCCTTTTCTTTGGGATTACATCTAAATTCCATCCTCGGCAAAGTACAGTACTCGGTACTAAAGTAATACTCGGTAAGTACTCGGCAAAGTACTCGGTAAAGAACAAAAATATAAAGAAAAAAATCAAAAATATTACTTAATTAAATCAGAATAAAACATGTTAAGTAAAAAAGTTGATTGGGGCTGCAGATTGGATAGTGGCTTTGCAGAACGTTTCTTTCTGGTGTGCAGTCTCTTCACATGCCAATCTAATTAATCTTACAAACTATCATATATCTATATCATTCAGGGGTTCTGAGTTCTGTGTACTGTGCAATGTTTGTAACTTCAATTTAAATATGTAGATACCTGCTACAAAGTTTCATACATAATGGAAAACTCGGAACTCTTTCTGTCTGTGTGGACTATAATAGTCCGTGAAGTCTAGACCTCATTCGTAATATTGTTTCTATGGAAATTGAGAAAAAAAAAAACTTTTTAATTGTTGAACTGTCTACTTATTTACTTTTTATTTTCATTAGACTTAAGATACGCGAGATATCTCTTAAAGACAAAAAGAGACATTGTCGACTAATAACAGCGGAATTGAAAATATCGAATATTTGTTGCAATAGAACGAAAGGGAAAACGACATTTTCAATATCTGTTTGACTTTACGAAATATCTCATGGCACGCATCCTAGTTCTACAAATGTGATGCTTAATCTGACAATAAAAACAAAAACTCAGTCACAAACTTAAATGACATTTTTTTTTGTTTATTTATTTACCTAACCTTGCGTTACTAGATTGAAAAACACACATTTAAACAGAAACAAAAGTTCATTTACTTGTTGGATTATAGATCATCACGCAGTGAAGTGTCGACGCCGGGGAGCTTCGCCACTCCAGGTCACGGCGGACAACCGGGGCTCATGGTAACTGATTTTAAACTAGTTGACAGAATAAGTTAATGCTTGTACAAGAAAGAAAAGAAAATGACTTTATTTAAATCATGTGCCACACATTACAATTTCTCATTTAAGTCCAGAACAATTGTTACAAATTCCTCGATTACAGGTATACCAACATTCATTATTTATGTTATTGAGAAACGGTGACAGCCATCAGTGTTGGTATAAATAGGAGGTTATTTGATGACTTGACCTCAGTTGTTTATTAGGCAGCGTGGACACCGTCACGCTCCCAGTCGCGTTAGTAATTTTGTGCAGTAATGTTTTGTGTTGTAATTATTGATCATATGAAGAATATGTCGGACAAGGAAGGTTAGTGTTTATACATTCTGATAGGATCCTCGAAACCTACACCCAAGGTCACAAGTCCTGGGACGTGCTCGAGGTGTTTCCTCTACCACAAAATAACGAGGCAATCACTGTCGCTGTTACCCGTCACGTAACATAATACCCTGTGATGTGTAGCATAACCTAAAAAATGGTTCCAATTCAGCATATTTGCTACATGACCAATTAAAATAGATCATACAGTGCTGATTTTCTGAGACTGCAGACAGGTGCGAACGTAGCACACGCTTATAGCACAAGCTTATAATCTAAACTAGCGAACGCCCGCGACTTTGTCCGCTCAAAATGAAGTTTTTCACTAATACCGCGGAAATCATTGATTTTTCCGGGATGAAAAGTAGCTTATGTATTAATTTAGAGTAAAATCTATTTTATTCCAAATTTCAGCCAAATCGCCGCAAAATTGACAAAGTTTCATACAAACTTTCATCCCCTATTTTATCCCCTTGGGGGTAGAATTGATCAAAATCCTTTCATAGCGATGCCTACGTCATAAAATCTACCTTCATGCCAAATTTCAGCCCGATCCCTCCAGTGGTTTGGGCTGTGCGTTGATAGATCATAACATGATTAACTTTATCATTCGTATACACAGACACCAGGCTTGCGTGACAAATTGAGCATTAACCCGGAGGACCGAATGAGCACAGGAGACACACCGCAACAGTTAAACCATATACAAAAACAGGTAACCAAATTATTACTTTAATTTTTACTTGTGTCTCTCTCAGGTCCCTGATCCACTCCAAAGACTGCCTTATTGCCCTGCCCTGTTGATTCCACTTGGAAGGCATATTTTTTATTAATTGCCCAATGTTTTCTACTTGTTTAATTATTGTTTTTGGGTGTGACACAAAAGTTATCATCATCATCTTTCTATTTTGATGATCTCTCTCTCCTTATGGGAGAGGATGTTTTGAATTAAGACAGATCACGCTCTCTAATGCCAGTCGACCAGGTAAGTGAGATAGTGTTAGACTGTAACAATAACGATAATTATGGTGTGCGGAGAGATCTGAACAACCAC